>NW_006782062.1:3203969-3225960 GCF_000442215.2 Lipotes vexillifer
CCCGCGTCTCCTGCATCGGCAGGCGGACTCTCAAGCACTGCGCCACCAGGGAAGCCCTGTGATTTTTAAACATGATCTTTCTCTCCCTTTGTGGAGCACAGGCTCCGGACGCGCAGGCCCAGTGGCCATGGCTCACAGGCCCAGCCGCTCCGCGGCATGTGGGATCCTCCCGGACAGAGGCACGAACCCGTGTCCCCTGCATCGGCAAGCGGACTCTCAACCATTGTGCCACCAGGGAAGCCCCTAAACGTGATCTTGAACTCAATAAAGGTTCTATGAAGATCTTCTATGGAAACCACTGCAAAATTAGACCAGAAAAGAAACTAACTGGCTACTACAATGTTAGGAACCTGAGCCACTTTCACGGCCTGTGAAAACCGTTAAGTCCTATTCACGATCCTAGGTGTAAGTCAGGCTCTCCATCAGCTGGTCTCTTTCTGTTCTCCAATTTCAATTTACTCCACTTACCTCTAAAACTTTTGGGCTCTGTTTCATGCCTTTTGAGTATGTGATCATACAGTACCCTGTGCCCTGAATGTTTTTCAAAATGTTTTATCTGGAAAACGTACTGTGACTCCATCTATTTCTAGTTCAGGCATCCTCTTCCTCAGGAAACCTTTACGGAATCTCCTCAAGAGCTAACTTCCCCACCCCCCTCTACTTCCACAGAGTCCTGCATGGAATGCTGTCTTATAGTCCCTGACATTGTGTTGTATTGTCTATGTAAGAATTTGTCCCATCTAGCAGACTCTGAGTTCCACAAGGGAAGGACCATATTTTATTCATTTTTGTACCCTTAGGGTATAATAGAGCATATTAAAGACTCAATAAATATTCACTGAATTCTTAAAAATTGAGTTGAATCTGTTGAAAGTACAGTAGAAAGAAGCAAAACTTTTAAAAAGCCATAAAGAAATTATGGAATTTCAGAGCTTTTTAAAAATATAGTTTGCACTAAATATTAAAATTATTAATAAAATATTAAAATAGATATAAGTGAAAACTCAGATACATTTTTCTTTAAATAAACTTGGTATATGGAAATCTTGTATTTATGTGGTTAAAATGGAAAATTTGGAAGTGATTCTTCATTTAATAAAGGAGTCTTTGTTTTACAAAATAAGGCATAAGCTTGCTTTAAATGGTGAACTGCTTGTGGACATTAACTCAACCAAAAAGAGGTTTAAAATGTCTGCTTGCCAGGAACATGTGATATGCACAAAGTTAAGTATATCTGTATCTTAATAGAATGTGTTGGTCATGCCTGCAAGATTTCCCTTAAACTTTAGAAGAAACATAGGATATAATATTTCAGAAAGATTATCTATTATTCCAACTAAAACCTTCAAAGTGGGATTGATTGCCATGACTACTTCAACCAATATGGGGAAATTGGAAGAGTGTTTCAACAGGAAAAAAGCAGAAACTGCCAAAGCCCAAAATAAGTTCCCCAGAGAATTTGGGAGTCTTGGCCTTGATAGGACATAGAATGGGAATTTTCCCATTGCTTAGGAATTTGGGCTAAATCCAAGACTGAGGGCAACTAGTGACAGTTTTTCCACATTCTAAAGAGAGACTCTAGATATGTTTCTCATAGGATGTGCTAAGATTTGGTCTAGTTGTCAACTACTGTCACTTCAAAGAACACATTTAACAGCCTGGAGATTCATTAGAGGATAATTTCTTACAGGAAATTTGTAGGAATAGAGAGAGCACTGCAGTGTGGGAGGGTAAGCAGCTATGTGACCTTGTCTTAAGTCAAGGGAGGAGACTGCAGGAAACCCCTTTCAAGAAACGACAGTGAGGAGAGAGATGCTTGCTAGCAGGGAAGTTGCTGTCATACAGAATGTGAGAAATTTCTTGGGAGAGTTTGAAATGTGTCCTCTAGGGCAGTGTATCACAATGGACTGTTATGTTACTTGGATAAAATTTAATAAAACTGAATTTCTAAAAAAATGAAATAAAAAACTTCACTGATCACACACCCTGTGTAGTCATGTCAAATTGTTATAAAAATTTCTAAACAGTAAAGTACTCTTAATTTTTCTATTTATTTTGTCATGAATTGGTAACAGACTGTTCAAGGATCAGCATGGAGTGCCCAGACCTCAGATTAAGTAGCACTGCTCTAGTTCAGAGGATCACCTGGAGATCCAGTTAAAATGCCCATTCTGAGCTCTACAGTAAGGCCAAGCATCTTTATTTCTAAGAGGTGGCTGGGTGATGCCAATGTTCTTGACTGGAGCACACTTTGAGATGCAAGACTCAACAGCAGTACCAACCAATGGAAATATCATGGGAGCCACATTATAGTTTAATTTTTTATACTAAGTCTTTGAGCTGTCAATAGCTACATTTCGAGTGCTCAAAGCCACATGTGGTTAATGGCTATAGTGTTTGGCCAGCAGCTCTAGAATTTGGGCAGCTCTTTGAAAACATGGCAGAGAAAGATGTGTTCTTTTTCTTGTGGGATTAGTTGGTGCTGTGCAAGATAGCATAAGTTATCTTGAAGAGACCTCACACAAGAGGGATGCTTGCTGCAGCAAAGGGATCCCAAGGACTTTCCAGGCAGCAGGAGTTAAGAGTCTTCAAGAGATTAACCAGATAATGTTTTCCAAGCATGAGGAATGCTGTCTGTGTGAGTCCTTGATACTCAGAATATCTGTCCTTGGGACACAGGGCATTTGACTACAAAGAAAGGTCCACAAACAGATTCGAGCTGGGAGAAAGGAGAGAATCTTTGAATTGGAGGAGAGATGAAGTTTTGGTATTTGATTGGATGGGATTTTTTAGTTCCTGAAAAGTTCTGTAGTCCCTGAAAGTAAGCAAATTTGTGGAATATGCCCAAGATTCACTGAGTGGTGGAGAAGGTAAACATAACAGCAGGTTTGAGAAAGGTTGTGAAGACAAATTGGAATTTTGTTTGTCCCTATCATGCCGATCTATTTTAATAAACTGGCTCATGTTGCATAAGTGATGGTCACTTGAATGCTCTGTCAGTCACAGCTTTACTCAGCAGCATGACACTGGCTAGAAACATTGCTAGGAAATGCCAAACAACTCCTCCAAGATACATTTCAGAAGTTAATGTTTCCATATCATTAAATTATCTTTTTAAAATTTTCTGTAAGTTTATCTGTTTATGGCAGAAAATTTCAAGTTAAGTAAGAGGGTAAGCCATTAGCTTTGGAATCTCTTTTCTGAAAGGCATGAACTCAGAAGGTAGAGACTGTTGAAGGAAGCCAAGAGAAACTGGTTAGTATGCTTCTGGCTGCAAATAACAGAAACCCAGGTGCCAAAAGTCTTAAATGACCATAATAATAATGTCTCACATAGCTAAGTCTTAAGTAGGGTGGCCTCAGGGCTGGTTGATACCGTGCCTCAGTGTTATCAAAATGATATCAAGTATCTTTTTTAAAAAATAATCTTTCCTATCCTTTGAGTTTGTTTCATCTTAAGACTGACAGAAAGAAGGCTGAATCAGTTCTGAGTAGCCCATTTATAGGCAATAATACCCAGATGTGGAAGAAAGAGTCTCTTCTCATGCTTCTCTTTTTTTCTAGAATCCCCCTATTAGTCTTTTCTCACATCTTCTGGTCCAGAATTGGATCACATTCCCATTCCTAAATCAGTTTTTGGCAAAGAAGATAGAATTAGCCACGTTCCACTGAGTCTGACCCTGGAGTTGTGGTCCATAGGGAAGAAAGGTGGGTACTTAGACAAAATTAGGTTCTGCTAAAAAAAGAAAGAAGAGGGAATGGGTGCTGGGTAGGTACTGATATTTTTCACCAAAGCCCATATGTAGGTTTCTAATCTTAATGAAAATGTGCTTTCAGTGGATAGAGATCTATGACACACTGTATGATGGGATATGTATGTCTAAGGTGAACTAGGCAGTCTATGTGAATGCAAACCAGTTACTGAAACTGCTTTCTGGATGACATGACATCACACCACATCATAAAATGGGCACAGATTATGAAAAGGGTCATATCTAGACTGATTTTAAATTAAAAGGCCTCTCTCTAAGGAGACACACTATTTCAGTGGAGGGTCTTTATGTAAAAGTTGATGTCTCAGATATCTAATTACATTAACTTTGCATTGGATAACCATGTCCACATTAGATGTGTCACACTGAAGTTTTAAAATGCCTTCTTTTAGTTGTGTGAAACCTTTGCTTTGAACTAGGCTAGGAAAAGAAGAAATATGTTTTTATGAGTTTGTTGTTTTTCAGTCTTTGTTATAAATGGAAAGTTATGAACATTTCAAGAAATACTATCTTTTTAAGTGGTTAGCTGTCAAATTCCTATAGTTATGCCCTGAGATAGAGAGGAAATCTTTATAAAACCTGCAACAACTCTACAAGATTATTCAAACTTATGGGGGTTTTTTAGCATATTTTTCTAGCACTAATTTATTTAAACTTTTCTTGGAGCCATAATGTGTAGTTCTTGTTTTTCCAGTATGGTACCTGAGCATAATAGTACGGTTGGAAATTTCATTTCATCAGATCTATTATTCTACATAGTGATAGGAATATTTAATGCCAGACTGGTTTCTCCACAAATAATGCTTGGGGACAAATTTCACTCCTTTCACTGGCAGCTTATATTAATATTCCTCACCTTGAATGACAAATATAGAAGAAAGAGAAATACCAAAAGAGAGACATTGTTTTCTTTCTTTCTTTGTTTTTTTTAGAAGACATATTTTTGCTCCATAGTGTTTCTTGGTTTCATGGCTTTGTTTTAAGTTCTCCTCTTCTCCATCTTTCCTTCTTGTTTACTCCAGTAATGCAAACTTGACCTTGACTTTAAGGGTAAAGCATTTTCAGACTGTGCAGTCAGCAGAGAATAGAAAAAGATCAATGTAAAACATATTAGAGAAGAATAAAGGTAAGAGTAATGCCAAAGTGCTGGGAAGTTGTGCAGGAATTAGAAACAACTGAGGTAATACTTTAAGTACTTGAATATACTACACTGAGATTTTCTTACATGGGAGTGGGTTGGAATTATGGTAATTTAAAGCCTAGACCATTTTCAAAGCATTTGTAGGGGCTAAAAATTACTTTTGACATGTCAAAAATGAGAGTTCTGTTTCATTCCCCGCCCCTTCCTGAAACTCCTTTTTTCCTTCCCTGATGAAGGGGAAACAATCAGTCCGTAGACCTGACATGGCACACAAGTTTAGGAGTGTTTCCTGATGCTTCATGGCTGAAAATTACACTGAAAAAATTTTGAGGCCTTTTATATCAGCATTGGAAATAAACCTAATTTTGAATGAGAACATATTTTTATTTTATAAAGATTCATACCCCATGTAAAAACAAAATGGGTTGAATAGAATTACAGTGAAATTTTTTATCAGAAAACTATCCATGTAGCCCTTTCTAGAATCCAGCTACAGACCTTGGAAAGAAAGAAAGCAAAATGTTAGATCAGTTGTCATTTATGACAAGGATTAACTTCTCTTTTTCCTCTTTATTTACCATTGGATTCAAACACAAGTTAGACATAGGAAAAAAATCCCACTATTTGTTGAAGCTTAATATTTACTAAAACTTACTGAAGTAGAGGATGATCAGAGAAAATTTTTAACCTTCATATTTTAACCTTCATATATGTGTACATATATATATACATACATATCATCTACATAGATGCAAACATAGAAAAACCAAACTGGTTTTTAATCATATTACTATATAAAAATAGAGTTTGTCTGATTTTAAGTTAATTATTAAGCCCAAACAGACTCTATTGTATTTTCTGGAAAATGTAAAACATTTTCTCAAAAAGAGATTAACATTAAATATATGGCAATTTCTCTAAAAATATAAATGTATATTATAATTGGGATAGAGAGAATTGTTCAATAACTCAGATTATTAGACATACATGTTAGAGATGATTATGTCTAAAGTAAAGTCTTTGTTATCTAACATTCTTTCAAAGCTTGTTACTTTTGCACTAACCTCATATACTAAATTTTATAAACGTACAACAAGAATGCACTGAGAACAGAGCACTAGGTAGGCTCATTGATAACCATGAATGTCAATTACTGGCAGAAATGGGTATTGATGACTTTGCCCATCTCACAGTTGAAAGTGAGGAAGACTGAAAAGCACTTTTCCCGCCTTAGGAGGCATTTGAAATAATTCCCTGGAAAAAAAGAAATCTATATTATGGGCTGAGTAGGGGAAGGTACAAATTAAGCCATTACTTTGATCAGTGTAGTAAGTTCAAAGATTGTTTCCACTACATCGTAATCTTACATCTACATCTTATTTCAAATTTGACAGTCTCCCTTAAAGGGTCAAAAAAGACAGGGTCTTCCAAGCTTAATCAAATATGTGCATCTTAATTCATGGAAAATCAGCAGGGAAACAAGAAAGATTCTCTCCACTAACATTGATTTTCCTTGTATTTATTTTTTAAGTCTGAACACTCCAGGCAAAAATTCACTTGACTTCAACTAATTTGCAAATATCATCATTCACTGCTGTTTTGCTACCCATTTCTCAAATCTCAATTAAATGTGATGACAGTTTACTTGCTAGAAACACAGAAAGGTTCTTTCCCAGCCAGAGGTCTTCACTCATTTCTTGTTAGTGGACTTGGCAAGTGGAGTCAAAACATCCATTACTGAGGCTGAGTTTTAATTTAGAAGGTTATCACCAGAGTCAGCTAAATAATTATAAAATCCTTTAAAAAATGCAAACCACAACAGAAATGTATAGTAACAGCTGAGAACAATATATATATCATAAAACCTGTTGACAGTGGATTTTCAAAAGGTTGAATTTTAGATTCCTACTTTCCATAACCTTCTGAGCCACCCCTAGGATGAACTAAAAAGTCTCTTCTCTCTGTAACTATATTTCATGCTAAAACCAAAAACAACAACACAAAAAATTACTCTGCAAGTCTTGATGCTCTGGCTCAGACTCCACATTCCTTGTAAAACTAAAAGCAAGGAGTGAGATGAGACATAGTTTTTGCCTTAAAAAATGCCAATGAGGAAGGAAAGAAAATATGACTTACTTTTCCCTTATTTCTTCTACACTAATAAATTAATGTAAATATAATTAAGTATAAACTTTGGGTGGCATTATTTTGAGACAATGAGACCTAAACAAATCATAGAATGTTAGAAATATCCCTTTGTGTAACATGGGTTCCCACTTCATGTCAACAGGTACTCAACAAATGTTAGCCACAATGGATAAAAAACAAACTAGCAGGAGTATTTGACAGAGACCAACTGGCCAACCCTCCCCTTTGTAGCTGAAGAACTGAAGCCCAAGTGAGAGACTTGGCCCTAGCTCATACAGTGGGCCACCAGCAGCCAGGCACAGTGACTCCAGTACCTCTTCACTGTCACAGAACCTCTTTGGGCCTCAGCTCATCATTTGATAACAATAGTAACTCTACTTGCCCAAGGGTTATTAATCAAAAGTAATAGAGGTTGTGGGAATTTCTTTAAATTTTTAATTCACAGTACAGTGCCTTGCATGTGGCCGGCACTTCATAAATCTCTGAGGAACAGAATTCATCGAATAGCTGTGGTCAGGGCTGGCCCTGATTCACTCCTCAGGGCTCATTGTGCTTGTTTGGACTCTTTAATCAGGCATATGCAACCAACCCCTCTGACTTTTATTACATGGTGGGTGCAATCACCTGCTCTATGGGAACAGAGACAGGCGGCCTCCACCTGGGCATGGACTGCCAGGATGGAGACAACTTTTCTTTTGTTCAGAAACTAGGAGTGCTCTGCTTGACCCTGGTATGAACTCTCACTGAAATATTTAGAAACCAAACTGTCTCTGCCAATCTACCTGCCCCTGGCAACCTTCATTTTACCTGCTTTTCTCTCTAAGACAGGAAAATCAGTTGGAAAGTATTTCCCCTCCATGGTGTCTTCCAGTCCTGGAAAGAGCACTGGGGACACACTGGATGGCCCTTACTGCCTGCACAGTTCCCTGCCTGGCCTGTGTATGCTGTCTTGGAGGACAGGCTTCTACACGAATATAGAGAAGATGTGGCAAAGGGCAACTGGGTCTGAAAATGGGGAAAAAAGAAAAGAAAATGCTAAAAACCCACTTAATACTGAAAAGTTTTGGGTGTCTTACACCCCCTACTCTGTTTCGGCTGGCCTTAGGGATACGTTGTGTTGTTTGCTGACTTGAAAAAAAGCTGCTATGGCTTTTTTTGTCCAGTAAGTACATTACTGCATTTGGTTAATTGTATTTACACATTTTGGCTAAATGAGATTTTAAAAAGGGAAGGACTCTGGGAATATTTTTAAAGAGCGTACAGTGAGTAGAGATGGGCAGGACTTCTGCCAGTTCTATCTTGCTCTATGCCTTTTCTCATATACTTTTCCCTCGTTCTCTCTCTTTTTCCCATCCTTCTTTCCCAAGTAACCACTATGCTCCCAGCACCACCACTGCAGGACATCCTTGGTGCCTGTCTGAAGAGAGACGGAGGAGGAGAAGTAGAGTTAGAGGACAGGGGAAGCAAAGGATAGGAAAAGACACCGTAACGAATAGCTTTGAAATGAGTAAATCCCTGCACATAGCTATTGGAATGACAGTCTTGTCTTTACTCCAATTAGTCCACCAACTTTAACATCATGGCTTATCAATACTCATGAACTCCTAGAACAACTGATGAGTGCATTGTGGTTCAGTAAATGAGCACCACACAGAGATCCCTGATTTGTGGAACTTTATGGTCACTGGAGTTACATGAACTGTATGATCAATGTCAAATCTCTTGGTCTCTCTGAGCCTCAGTTTCCACATCTATTAGATAGGGATGATGCCCACTCTCTTCCTCACAAAGTTGTTTTAAGAAAGAAATGAGACAAGGTTTGTGAAACCATTATACACGATGTCAGTAAAGGATATATAGATTTATAATTTTATTTCTATTTTATCTTACAGAAGAATTTACAAACTGAATGTAGAGTTAAGTTTGAATTCTGTAGTGGATAGACATATTTTGCTGGCCATAAGCTCTATTCATTCAGACAGGCATGTCATTCCCAGCAAAGTTTACCCCAGGCATTTCTTTTCTTTCTTTTTTTTTTTTTTTTTGCGGTACGCGGGCCTCTCTCTGTTGTGGCCTCTTCCGTTGCGGAGCACAGGCTCCGGACGCGCAGGCCCAGTGGCCATGGCTCACGGGCCCAGCCGCTCCGCGGCATGTGGGATCTTCCTGGACTGGGGCATGAACCTGTGTCCCCTGCATCGGCAGGCGGACTCTCAACCACTGCGTCACCAGGGAAGCCCTACCCCAGGCATTTCTGTGCACTGCAGTTGATACCTTATGTGCCTTCACAGATCCAGTCTTGGGCTCCTCCTACTCTTCCCCACCAGCCTGTACCCATCTGAAGAGAAGAGCTTTGCCCAGCAGTCTGGCCCCAAAGCCCTCCATGCTTGAGGCCCACATTGTGGCAGGCTTCTGGGAAGTGAGTAGGGAAGAGCTTCCTGGTTTTGCTGTTACACCTAGCTAAGTGGGCCCCTCTGTAGTGCAGGGGAGCATGGTGTCGTTCACACATCTAGCACTGGGGGTGGGACTGTTGCAGTAGCACTAGGACTGGCCATTGTACCTGGATCCCCTCTCACGCTCGGTTCCATGGCTGAGGCAGGCTTGTCATGTCACATTCCTCTCTGGAACAATGTCCTTCAGAAATTCTGCAAAATCCTTCTGGCACTATAGCTTCCTTCGCCTCCCTACATCCGTAGTCCTCTATGCACTTCTGTATGCATTTGACCCTCAACTGGGAATATAGTTTGAAGTTTTTTAAGAGATTCTTCAACCACCACATAAGTCACCAGATTAATAGAAACATCTTAATGGACAGATTTCTTCTAAAGCTAAATATCTGTACCTAAGTTTCAGGTTAACTGGGACTTGTCTTCTCTCACCCCATTCATACTTATTATGGTGAAACCTCCTCTGAATGGTGTCATAATGAGCTCTTTACAGTTAAACAAATTAACAGAAATCTTTTTTTTTTTTTTTTTTTTTTTTTTTTGCGGTACGTGGGCCTCTCACTGTCGTGGCCTCTCCCGTTGCAGAGCACGGGCTCCGGACGCGCAGGCTCAGCGGCCATGGCTCACGGTCCCAGCCGCTCCGCGGCATGTGGGATCCTCCTGGACCAGGGCACAAACCCGTGTCTCCTGCATCGTCAGGTGGACTCTCAACCACTGCACCACCAGGGAAGCCCCAACAGAAATCTTTTAATTAGTGTCCCAGAGAAATATATAAAGTCTTTTATTTTTCTAAGACCCATATCCCTAGGGGTTTATGTATAACACGATGAAGGTTTAAAATGGGGAGGATGTGAAAGCTTAATAATCTTTTAGGTTGCCAAAGAAGTAAAAAAAGCCAAATCACTTGTTAATGAATTATGAAGAAGCTGGTTCCTTGTGAAATAGTATTCATGGTGTTTATTGGCAAAGATTTTATTTTCACATGTCTTCTAGCATATGACTTCAGTCACACATAAACCATTTTTGCCATTTAACTTGAAACTGTAAATAGTTCATTCACTTGATCATATCTATATTATTCAATCTTAGCAGCACCATATAAGTTGTTAAACAGAGTCTATTCATTAGAAACTTAAAATCTATACCCAAAGAATAATTTATGAATCAGATCACTCTGCATATATTTATTGAGTGTTTATTATGTGCTAGATGCTGGAGTGACAGAAAATGAACAAGGTGTAGATCCTGCCTTGAGGGATAGCAGGTGATTTCCTCAAGACCCTATATTAGTGTATCATAGCATTCAGGAGTCAGCCAGGAGTTACACTGATCATAAATCGATAACCTCATTTCAGGGCTCAAAAACAGAGATAGCAAATAAAGCCCAGGCCTGCCCTGGGCAGTATTGACTGAAGCAACAAATGACTTCTAATAGCAAAAGGCAATGAATAATTTTGCTACCAACAGTGAAAGAAAATTCCCTTTTCTCTCTCAATCCCTTTCACTTAAATAGCATTTGGATTTCTTAAAAATCCACAAAGTTTATATTAAAGCACTATCCATTAATGCTTTATTTGGCTTAGAAGGGCAAGATCTGGGAAATGTTATCTTGGGGAACAGAGTGGGTTTGAGGGGACAATCGTCTTTTACTTGCAGTGGAAAAACTGATCATCCGGTTTTCCATTTCTCCTTTATTTGTCATAGTTTCTGGATAATACTGGAAGCTAACATTTCAAGGCTTTTAAGGATTTGGAGACTCAGAATAGTTGAGGCAGTGTGGCAAAATTGTTAGGACCCCAACTCTGGGGACAGTTGGCCTGGGCTCCAATCCCAGTTGTGTCATGTACTCAAGGTGTGATCTTGGGCAACTTACCAAACTTCTGAGTGCTTAGTTTCCTCATTACAAATATGGGGTAATAATAATAGTATTATCTCTTAGGGTTGTTGTAAGGATTAAATGATGATGTTAAATTCTTAGTACAATGCCAGCCTATAAGTGCTATAAGTGTTAGTTATTATTGTATCTTAACTCTTAAAGTACAAAGATAATCTTGAAGACAGTTATCATTCACCTTCTCATTCTCTTTTTTTCCCCATAAAGCCACTACCTAAGTTGGAAGTACATAATAAAGAGGCCAGATGATTACATGGTAAATAAAAGATATTTCTCAAGCATGAGCAGAATTATGAATAATCTATAGGGTAATTAAAATTGTGATTTAATAATAACAATTTAAGGAAATGTATTAGTTAACACAGTTGGGAATGATATTTAATCAAGAAAATCTTAGATTTGGTATTTATTTATTTATATTTATTATATCATATATCTGTTTATTTATGTTCATGACTACCTGTTTGGGCTGAAAATAAGTTAAGACAGCTTACAAAGATGCATATTATATAACAAGATAATCTTAAATTGAAATTAGTAGGAAAAATTAAAGGGAAAATAAAGTTATGAAATAAGGAGACAGTCTTTTGTATGTGAAATTGTACTTTGAAGAACTGTGCACTTGCTATCTGTGGTCCATCAAGTTGGTTCTAAGATGTCTAGTGGACAAATTTAAGAAAAGAAATCAGAGTGATAATACGATTCATTAAGATCACCACGTAAAACAAATAAGCTGCTCAGGCAAAAGATGATCATTACTGATACTGTGATAAGAGTGTTTCTCCCATGTGGCTCAGTTTTATTTTTATTTATTTATTTATTAAAAGTAAACCAGAATTTATTTATATGCATATGGAAACTCACAAAATAAGTAGTTGGTAAATGGCTAAAATTAGATGCTTATATATCTAACTTAAGAAAGGAAAGGGAGAGGGGATAAGAAGCTTGCATGAGAAGAATAAATGGGTTTCTAGTGGACCAAATTGGAGATAAGAAAGCTTGTGATAATCATTGTTTATGCACATACAAGTGGTATTTTCCATATTTTCATGGCCATAAAATTCTCCTCGGGATGGAGATTTATGACCGTTTCATTTCTATAAGTTTCTGCATTTAGTGAGATAAGGGAAGCTCCAAGAACGCTTTTTTCTGCATCTTTTGAATCTCAAATGTCTTTAGTTTCAAATATTCTTCATATTAACTCTGAGGGTCCAAGTGGGTTCCTTCAATCTTATCTACATGTTCACAGAGAAATTTTTTACTAAGAAAACAAGTGATTCTAGAAAACTATTCTTTTTTCTTGCCTTCCTAGAAACTCCCATTTCCTGAATTCAAATTTATTCTGATAGTCATATACTGTAATGTTTTTTCTATTTTTTGGTTACTCTTCATTTTCCCATAATCCTTTCTTTGAATTTGTGCATTTATTTTATTAATTTGTTTTTTTAACAACTTTATTGGAGTATAATTGCTTTACAATGGTGCGTTAATTTCTGCTGTATAACAAAGTGAATCAGCTATATGTATACATATATCCCCATATTCCTTCCCTCTTGTGTCTCCCTCCCACCCTCCCTATCCCACGGCTCTAGGTGGACACAAAGCACAGAGCTGATCTCCCTGTGCGATGCAGCTGCTTCCCACGAGCTATCTATTTTACATTTGGTAGTGTATATGTGTCCACGCCACTCTCTCACTTTGTCTCAGCTTACCGTTCCCCCTCCCCGAGTCCTCAATTCCATTCTCTACGTCTGCGTCTTTATTGCTGTCCTGACCCTACGTTCTTCAGAACTTTTTTTTTTTTAGATTACATATATATGTGTTAGCATATGGTATTTGTTTTTCTCTTTCTGACTTACTTCAGTCTGTATGACTGACTCTAGGTCCATCCACCTCACTATAAATAACTCAATTTCATTTTGCTTATGGCTGAGTAACATTCCATTCTATATATGTGCCACATCTTCTTTATCCATTCATCTGTCAATGGACACTTATGTTGCTTCCATGTCTGGGCTATTGTAAATAGTGCTGCAAAGAACATTGCGGTACATGACTTTTTTTTTTAACTTAATTAATTTATTATTACTACTTTTTAACATCTTTATTGCAGTATAATTGCTTTAAATGGTGTTAGTTTCTGCTTTATAACAAAGTGAATCAGCTATACATATACATACATCCCTGTATCTCCTCCCTCTTGCGTCTCCCTCCTACCCTCCCTATCCCACCCCTCTAGATGGTCACAAAGCACCGAGCTGATCTCCCTGTGTTATGCGGCTGTTTCCACAATTATCTATTTTACGTTTGGTGGTGTATATATGTCCATGCCACTCTCTCACCTTGTCCCAGCTTACCCTTCCCTCTCCTCGTATCCTCAAGTCTATTCTCTAGTAGGTCTGTGTCTTTATTCCCGTCTTGCCCCTACGTTCTTCATGACCATTTTTTTTTTGGATTCCATATATATGTGTTAGCATACGGTATTTGTTTTTCTCTTTCTGACTTACTTCATTCTGTATGAAAGACTCTAGGTCCATCCACCTCACTACAAATAACTTAATTTCATTTCTTTTTATGGCTGAGTAATATTCCATTGTATATGTGTGCTACATCTTCTTTATCCATTCATCTGTCAATAGACACTTAGGTTGCTTCCATGTCCTGGCTATTGTAAATGAGCTGCAAGGAACATTTTGGTACATGACTTTTTTTGAATTATGGTTTTCTCAGGGTATATGCCCAGTAGTGGGATTCCTGGGTCATATGGTAGTTCTATTTTAGTTTTTTAAGGAACCTCCATACTGTTCTCCATGGTGGCTTTTTCAATTTACGTTCCCACCAACAGTGCAAGAGGGTTCCCTTTTCTCCACACCCTCTCCAGCATTTATTGTTTGTAGGTTTTTTGATGATGGCCATTCTGACTGGTGTGAGGTGATACCTCATTGTAGTTTTGATTTGCATTTCTCTAATGATTAGTGATGTTAAGCATCATTTCACGTGTTTGTTGGCAGTCTGTATATCTTCTTTGGAGAAATGTCTAGTTAGGTCTTCTGACCATTTCAGGATTGGATTGTTTGTTTCTTTGATATGAGCTGCATGAGGTGCTTGTGTATTTTGGAGATTAATCCTTTGTCAGTTTCTTCATTTGCAAATATTTTCTCCCATTCTGAGGGTTGTCTTTTTGTCTAGTTTATGGTTTCCTTTGCTGTGCAAAAGCTTTTAAGTTTCATTAGGTGCTGTTTGTTTATTTTTGTTCTTATTTCCGTTACTCTAGGACATGGGTCAAAAAGGATCTTGCTGTGATTTATGCTACAGAGTGTTCAGCCTATGTTTTCCTCTAAGAGTTTTATAATGTCTGGCCTTACATTTAGGTCTTTAATCCATTTTGAGTTTATTTTTGTGTATGGTGTTAGGGAGTGTTCTAATTTCATTCTTTTACATGTAGCTGTCCAGTTTTCCCAGCACCACTTATTGAAGAGGCAGTCTTTTCTCCATTGTATATTCTTGCCTCCTTTATCAAAGATAAGGTGACCATATGTGTGTGGGTTTATCTCTGGGCTTTCTATCCTGTTCCATTGATCTATATTACTGTTTTTGTGCCAGTACCATACTGTCTTGATTACTGCAGTTTTGTAGCAGAGTCTAAAGTCTGGGTGCCTGTTCCCTCCAGCTCCTTTTTCCTTCTCAAGATTGCTTTGGCTATTCGTGTTCTTTTGTGTTTCCATACAAATTGTGAAATTTCTGTTCTAGTTCTGTGAAAAATGCCCTTGGTAGTTTGATAGGGATTGCATTGAATCTGTAGATTGCTTTGGGTAGTATGATCATTTTCATAATATTGATTCTTCCAATACAAGAACATGATATATCTCTCCATATGTTTGTATCATTTTTAATTTCTTTCATCAGTGTCTTATAGTTTTCTGCATACAGGTCTTTTGTCTCCTTAGGTAGGTTTATTCCTAGGTATTTTATTCTTTTTGTTGCAGTCATAAATGGGAGTCTTTCCTTAATTTCTCTTTCAGATTTTTCTTCATTAGTGTATAGTAATGCAAGAGATTTCTGTGCATTAATTTTGTATCCTCCTACTTTACCAAATTCACTAGTAGTTTTCTAGTAGCATCTTTAAGATTCCTTATGTATAATATCATGTCATCTGAAAACAGTAACAGTTTTACTACTTTTCTGATTTGGCTTCCTTTTATTTCTTTTTCTTCTCTGAATTCTGTGGCTAAAACTTCCAAAACTATGTTGAGTAATAGTGGTGAGAGTTGGTAACATTGTCTTGTTCCTGATCTTAGTGGAAATGGTTTCAGTTTTTCATCATTGAGAATGATGTTGGCTGTAGCTTTGTCATGTATGGCTTTTATTATGTTGAGGTAAGTTCCCTGTATGCCTACTTTCTGGATGGTTATTATCATAAATGGGTGTTGAATTTTATCAAAAGATTTTTCTGCATCTATTGAGATAATCATATGGTTTTTCTCCTTCAATATGTTAATATGGTTTATCACATTGATTGATTTCTGTATATTGAAGAATCCTAGCATTCCCATGATAAACACAAGTTGATCATTGTGTATGATCCTTTTAATGTGCTGTTGGATTCTGTTTGCTAGTAGTTTGTTGAGGATTTTTGCATCTATGTTCATCGGTGATATTCGCCTGTAGTTTTCTTTTTCTGTGACATCTTTGTCTTGTTTTGGTATCAGGGTGATGGTGACCTTGTAGAATGAGTTTTGGAGTGCTCCTCCCTCTGCTATAATTTGGAAGAGTTTGAGAAGGATAGGTGTTAGCTTTTCTCTAAATGTTTGATAGAATTCGCCTGTTAAGCCATCTGGTCCTGGCCTTTTGTTTGTTGGAAGATTTTTAATCACAGTCTCAATTTCAGTGCTTGTGATTGGTCTGTTCATATTTTCCATTTCTTCCTGATTCAGTCTTGGCAGGTTGTGCATTTCTAAGAATTTGTCCATTTCTTCCAGGTTGTCCATTTTATTGGCATATAGTTGCTTGTAGTAATCTCTCATGATCCTTTGTATTTCTGCAGTGTCAGTTGTTACTTCTCCTTTTTCATTTCTAATTCTGTTGATTTGAGTCTTCTCCCATTTTACTTGTTGAGTCTGGCTAATGGTTTATCAATTTTGTGTATCTTCTCAAAGAACAGGCTTTTAATTTTATTGATCTTTGCTATCGTTTCCTTCATTTCTTTTTCATTTATTTCTGATCTGATCTTTATGATTTCTTTCCTTCTGCTAACTTTGGGGTTTTTTTTGTTCTTTTTTCTCCAATTGCTTTAGGTGTAAGATTAGGTTGTTTATCTGAGATTTTTGTTGTTTCTTGTGGTAGGATTGTACTGCTATAGACTGTCCTCTTAGAACTGCTTTTGCTGTATCCCATAGCTTTTGGGTCATCGTGTTTTCATAGTCACTTGTTTCTAGGTATTTTTTGATTTCCTCTTTGATTTCTTCAGTTATCTCTTGGTCATTTAATAGTGTATTGTTTAGCCTCCATACGTTTCTATTTTTTAGAGAATTTTTCCTGTAATAGATATCTAGTTTCATAGTGTTGTGGTTGGAAAAGATATTTGATACCATTTCAATTTTCTTAAATTTACTGAGGTTTGATTTGTGACCCATGATATAATCTGTCCTGGGAAATGTTCCATGAGTACTTGAGAAGAAAGTGTATTCTGTTCTTTTTGGATGGATTGTCCTATAAATATCAATTAAGTCCATCTTTTTTAATGTGTCATTTAAAGCTTTTGTTTCCATATTTATTTTCATTTTCAGTGATCTGTCCTTTGGTGAAATTGGGGTGTTAAAGTCCCCTACTATGATTGTGTTAGTGTCAATTTCCCCTTTTATTGCTGTTAGTATTTGCCTTATGTATTGAGGTGCTCCTATGTTGGGTGCATAAATATTTACAATTGTTATATCATCTTCTTGGATTGATCCTTTGATCATTATGTAGTGTCCTTCTTTGTCTTTTGTAATAGTCTTTATTTTAACGTCTATTTTGTCTGATATGAGAATTGCTACTCCAGCTTTCATTTGATTTCCATTTGCATGGAATATATTTTTCTGTCCCCTCACTTTCAGTGTGTAGGTGTCCCTAGGTCTGAAGTGGGTCCTTGTAGACAGCATATATATGAGTGTTGTTTTTGTATCTATTCAGCCAGTCTATGTCTTTTGGTTGGAGCATTCAATCCACTTACAGTTAAGGTAATTATCAATATGTATGTTCCTATTCCCATTTTCTTAATTGTTTTGGGTTTGTTATTGTAGGTCTTTTCCTTCTCTTGTGTTTCCTGCCTAGAGAAGTTCCTTTAGCGTTTGTTGTAAAGCTGGTTTGGTGGTGCTGAATTCTCTTAGCTTTTGCTTGTCTGTAAAGGTTTTAAATTCTGTGTTGAATCTGAATGAGTTCCTATCTGGGTGGAGTAATCTTTTTGTAGATTTTTCCCTTTCATCACTTTAAATATGTCCTGCCAGTCCCTCTGGCTTGCAGAGTTTCTGCTGAAAGATCAACTGTTAACCTTATGGGGGTTCCCTTGTATGTTATTTGTTGCTTTTCCCTTGCTGCTTTTAATATTTTTCCTTTGTATTTAATTTTTGATAAGTTGATTAATATGTGTCTTGGCGTGTTTCTCCTTGGATTTATCCTGTATTGGACTCTCTGCACTTCCTGGACTTTATTGACTATTTCCTTTCCCTAGTAGGGAAGCTTTCAACTATCATCTCTTCAAATATTTTCTCAGACCCTTTCTTTTTCTCTTCTTCTTCTGGTACACCTATAATTTGAATGTTTGTGCATTTAATGTTGTCCCAGAGGTCTCTGAAACTGTCCTCAATTCTTTTCATTCTTTTTTCTTTATTCTACTCTGTGGTAGTTATTTCCAGTATGTTGTCTTCCAGGTCACTTATCCATTTTTCTGCCTCAGTGATTCTGCTATTGACTCCTTCTTGGGAATTTTTAATTTCATTTATTGTGCTGTTCATAATTGTTTGTTTGCTCTTTAGTTTTTCTAGTTCCTTGTTAATCCTTTCTTATGTTTTCTCCATTCTATTTTCAAGAGTTTGGATCATCTTTACTATCATTACTCTGAATTCTTTTTCAGGTAGACTGCCTATTTCCTCTTCATTTCTTTGGTCTGGTTGGTTTTTACCTTGCTCCTTCATCTGCTGAATATTTCTCTGTCTTCTCATTTTGCTTAACTTACTGTGTTTGGGGTCTCCTTTTCACAGGCGGCAAGTTCATGGTTCCCATTGGTTTTGGTGTCTGCCCCCCATGGGTAAGGTTGGTTCAGTGTGTTGTGTAGGCTTCCTGTTGGATGGGACGGGTGCCTGTGTTCTGGTGGATGAGGCTGGATCTTGTCTTTCTGGTGGGCAGGACCATGTCTGGTGGTGTGTTTTGGGGTGTCTGTGAACTTATTATGATTTTAGGCAGCCTCTCTTCTAATGGGGGGGGTGTTGTGTTCCTGTCTTGCTTGTTGTTTGACATGGGGTGTCCAGCACTGTAGCTCTCTGGTCAGTGAGTGGAGCTCGTTCTTAGCATTGAGATGGAGATCTCTGGGAGAGCTCTTGCCGATTGATATTATGTTGGGCCGGGAGGTTTCTGGTGGACCAGTTTTGTGAACTTGGCTCTCCCAACTCAGAGGCTCAGGCTTGACACCCGGCCAGAGCACCACAACCCTGTCAGCCACTCGGCTCAGAAGAAAAGGGAGAAAAAGAAGAAAAAAAGGAAAAATAAATAAATAAATAAAGTTATTAAAATAATAAAAAAAATTATTACAATAAAAACATTAAAAAGTAATTTACAAAAAGAAAGAAGAGTGCAACCAAGCCAATAAACAAATCCACAAATGATAAGAAGTGCTAAAATCTATACTAAAAAAAAAAAACAGACAGACAGAACGCTTGGACAAATGGTGAAAACAAACCTATACAGACAAAATCACAGAAAGAAGCATACACATACACACAAAAAGAAAATGGAAAAAATATATATATATAAAAGGAAGAGAGCAACCAAATCAATAAACACATCTACCAATGATAATAAGCTCTAAATACTAAACTAAGATAAACATAAAACCAGAAACAAATTAGAGGCAGAAAGCAAACCCCACGTCTACAGTTGCTCCCAAAGTCTACCGCCTCAATTTCAGGATAATTCGTTGTCTATTCAGGTATTCCACAGATGCAGGGTACATCAAGTTGATTGTGAAGATTTAATCTGCTGCTTCTGTGGCTGCTGGGAGAAATTTCCCTTTCTCTTCTTTGTTCGCACAGCTCCTGGGTTTCAGCTTTGGATTTGGCCCCACTTCTGTGTGTAGGTCACCCTCTGGCATCTGTTCTTTTCCCAGACAGGAGGGGGTTAAATGAGCATCTGACTAAGGGGCTCTGGTTCACTCAGTCCGTGGGGAGAGAGTGGTACTAAATGCAGGGTGAGCCTTTGGTGGCAGAGGCCAGCATGATGTTGCAACACCCTGAGGCGCACTGTGCATTCTCCCGGGGAAGTTGTCCCTGGATCTCAGGGCCTTGGCAGTGGTAGGTTGCCCAGGCTCCTGGGAATGGGAGGTGTGGATAGTGATCTGTGCTTGCACACAGGCTTTTTGGTGGCTGCATGCCCATCTCTGGTTTCCAAGCCGATAGCTGCAGCTCATGCCCATCTGTGGAGCATATTTAGGTGGTGCTCTGAATCAAATGTCTCTTGCCTCTTAGGCAGCTCCAGACTTTTTCCCAGACTCCGTCCTGGTTAGCTCTGGCGTACTAGCCCCCTTCAGGCTGTGTCCACGCAGCCAACCCCAGTCCTCTCCCTGGGTTCTGACCTCTGAAGCCCGAGTCTCAGCTGCCAGCCCCCACTCGCCCTGGCGGGTGAGCAGACAAGCCTCTCAGGCTGGTGAGTGCTGGTTGGCACCGATGCTCTGTGCGGGAATCTCTCCGCTTTCCCCTCTGCACCCCTGTGGCTGCGCTCTCCTCCATGGCTCCAAAGCTTCCCCCTCCAGTCCCTGTCTCCACCAGCGAAGGGGCTTCCTAATGTGTGGAAACCTTTCCTCCTTCACAGCTCCCTACCAGAGATGCAGGTCCCATCCCTATTCTTTTGTCTCTGTTTATTCTTTTTTCTTTTGCCCTACCCAGGTATGTGGGGAGTTTCTTGCCTTTTGGGAGGTCTGAGGTCTTCTGCCAGCATTCAGTAGGTGTTCTGTAGGAGTTGTTCCACGTGTAGATGTATTTCTGGTGTATCTGTGGGGAGGAAGGTGATCTCCACGTCTTACTCTTCCGCCATCTTGAAGGTCCCCCCACCATTGCTGAGTTTTAAAATTCAACCGAATCTTGGAATATGGTCATTAATAGATTCATAGAGTAACTGTTTACTTAGCCCCTACCTATAGAAATTATTGTGTCAGGCGCTACGGGGAACAGAGAGATGTCTAAAACTGTCCCTGGTCTCAGAGAATATGCATCCAGTAGAGTATATGTAATACATTAATAAACAAAGTTTGAGGTAGATAGTACTGATGAGTGGTACACATGTGGTGTTAAAAGGAGCAATTTAAGTCTCATAGCAATCTATGGATGACCCCAGGAGAAGAATAGGCACATTCTTTGTACTTTCTAATGTATTAACTATGCTAATTTCTTAAAGGTGGTTTTTAAATAATGATTCTCCAATTAGGATTTCAAAAGCCACAGAATGCAGTATAACGCACAGTCAACTCAGAGCTATTAAAGGTAATTGGGGGCAAGATTTGGTATAGGTACTAGAAACCTATGGATAATTCTATCCCCTGACCCTGTATATGACTTAGATCATGAACTTATCAGCTGGGTCTCAAGCGTCACACTAATTCTTTATCAAAAATTGTCAAAAGTTGGTTCTACAGTTTTCAGAGGGAGCAAAGCAAAAATCCACTCTTTTTGTAAATGGTATGTGCATTCATTCTATACATTTATTCAACATTATAGGATATTTATTATGTTGTGGGGGTAGTACTGGGCATAGAAGTACAACGAAATTGAAATCTGGTTCTTTCCTGAAGGGAAAGAATTAATTGTTCACATGGGAAGATAGATGTATAAACAAATAATTACGGCAACATGAGGAGTGCCAGTAGACGTATACAAGAAGAGAAAAGGCCACATTCACTTGGCATTTGAGTTTCTTTTTGAAAGAAGAGTATTTTACCAAGTGGAGATTGTATGATAGGGATTATATTCATCCCCAGGAGAGGAAATGTTCTCAGACTGCCTCCCGGCCCATCAATTTAATATTTCCTGAGTACCTATCAAGGATTCAGTGTGGGGTTAGGTTGTGTGGTAATTATGAAGAAATAGAAGACTTGCTATTAGTCTTCAGAATGTCTACTTTTAATGAGTAGATTAAATTTTCCACACACTTTTAACAGTGATTAAGAGGTCATGACTGTAGGTCCTAAATGGTGTGTTACAAAATTAATTCTGTGGATTATAGGAGAGCATGATTATGTAATTCAGAGGAACCAGGGCAAGCTTCCCAGATAGGATAGGGCCTGATCTGTTCCTTGAAAACTGGGATGGGATTTGGATGGTAGAGGAGAGCATGGTTCAGCAGTCCAG
>NW_006782062.1:3226155-3227740 GCF_000442215.2 Lipotes vexillifer
GGAAAGAATACAGAGAGAAACAAGATTGGGCAAAGCAACTGTAGCTGGATTGAAGTGTATTATGAAAGGCAGTGGCTTTCACATTTGGAATTTATGAAAATGGGGAGTCACTGAAGGTTTTTCAGTCTGGGAGGAAGCTAATGAAAGAAGTACATAAAGAAAATTAATTTTCCTCATGGAATGTGATAGCTGGAAGGGATTGTAGAGATTCCTTCACTCACCACCCCCTCCAGTTTCCCTGCCCACGGCCACCATCAAAAGAAAAAAAAAAATTAAAGCCTAAAGAGGTTATATGATGTGTTTAAGCCCAAATATAGTCATCTTGTCTCCATTTCAGGCTCTTCCTCTCTGTCCCAGCAGTGTGTGTGTGCTATATGCTGGATGGCAGGGTGATAAAGGGAGGGGGGAGCCTGAGTGAACCTAGCATCCTGGTTTGGGACCACACAGGCTGAATGTGGGAGTGAAGGCTAGACTCAGCCTATGTTACAGCTGTTGAGGCCTAGGGCAAGCTGCCCCCAATGTGCCTTAATGGCATATTGATTATTTTGACTTAGTTACTTGAGAAACAGCTGATGGAAAAAAACGATATTTAAAAAAAGCCTCATCTGACAACTCCCCCCCCAGCCCCCCACCCCCTGTTTCACACTGAAATGGGAACTAAATCTTCCATGTGAAGGTATCTTCCTTCTACCAGGAGGATAAAAAGCATCTTTATCACCAGAGTTAGTGTATTCAAGGCTAACAAAGCTGTATAAACAAACTGTGTTCTTCATTAGTCTGCTACCCCAAGCACAAGCCCCTTTGTTTTGTTAAATCTTCACAAATAATTGTTTCTTTGTATAAAAATGATATATAAACAGCCTGCTTTGGTCAATTCGGGGATCCCATTGCTATGAGATCTCTTGCATACAAATTAAATATTTTTTCCTCCTGCTAATCTGTCTCATGTCAATTTAATTATTAGACCAGCTAAAGGAACTCAAGGGGGATGGGGGGGATTTCTCCCTCCCCAGTAGTTGGCACAGATGGCAGGATATTGACTGGACCCCGTTCCCCTCTTCCCAACCCCAGGCTGCTACAGCTGAGAGATCCTGGGACCACTAACAAAAGCCAGTAGAAAGTAAAAGTTCTTACCACATCAGCTTCCCACTCTCTGCCTGCGGGGTCTGAAGGAAGGGAAAAGTCATCAGAGTTCTTTTTCTCTCTTTCTAAATTTAGATTAGCAGGAGAAAATATCAATATTTGTGGAACTGGTTCCTTGGGACCCAGCAACTCTGGTATTTGGTAAATGAGTACTCTCAATTTGTATTGATCCTTTCCTCCTGGAGATGGTCACTGTTTGTCTCTGTCTGATGTGTCGTTTGTCATAAGAAGGAAGAACCATAGAGCAGAACATAGGCCCTTTATACATCTGCTGTTCAAGCTGGCTTCACAGACTAGCGAGTTAAAAGTTTCCACTGGACGTGCATGTGTTTAGACAAACTTTGCTGTGGGTCCGCTATGTAAAAACTATATGAGGTTTGGGCTTCCCTGGTGGCGCAGTGGTTGAGAGTCCGCCTGCCGATGCAGGGGTCACGGGTTCATG
>NW_006782062.1:3227791-3257376 GCF_000442215.2 Lipotes vexillifer
TGAGCCATGGCCGCTGAGCCTGCGTGTCCCGAGCCTGTGTGCCGCAAGGGGAGGAGCCACAACAGTGAGAGGCCCGCGTACCGAAAAAAAAAACAAAAAACAAACCTATATGAGGTTTTTCCTTCCCTCTTGTTCTATGTCCTGAGAGCTTGGCTTTGTGATGATTGAGAATATTCTGTCTGATCTTTGCCATCCAGAAGGTGTACTTACTGGGTTGCATCTAGTAGCCAGTTGAATATACTGGGGTTTCATGACACAGTGTCATAAGCAGCACTCTCTCTTTTTGGCTATTCTAGCTCTCAGGGGTATTTGTCATAAGGGGTCCTAGTCCATAAGGAGCCTTTGTCATCTCAAGCTTTGTTGCTTGTTAGTGATGCAAAAGTCCCATTCCAGTAGCACCTGCCTGGTGTCACAGATTAGCAGGTCTATGACTGGAGGCATACCACATTCTCATGGGAAACTGGAGACACCATTTTCACTACACCATTCTTACCACCTGTAGCAATGAAGAGCTTTTACTTTTTTAAACTAACTAGGGAGTGAACTTTCTAGATTTTGTGAGGGAAAGTTACACTCTTGTGAGATGTCTTTTGCATCTTTGGTTAAGCCATAGAAAAACTTATTGGTTTGAGTTGCTATTTGAAATTAATATAAGATCCTACTCATCAATAGCCAAATGATAGATCCTTGAAATTGGCTATATTTGAAAGGAAAAAAAATTGAGAGCTCTCATAATAGACAGCTGCCATATTGGTACTCATAGGAGGATCAAATTGAAAGGAAAACACACAGGCATAACAGCAAGTTTTAGGGAATCCCTTATTAGATGAAAGAACAAAAATTAAACTTAAAACAAAGATCCAATGTAAATTTCCCTTCTTGAAAAAAATTCTCCATCCTCTCAGCAATTCCCCAGGCTCTTCTAAAAAGGATCAAGAGATAGATCAGCAGAAAGCCAATATTCAAGGGCTAATAGAAACAACTGTCTCTGTCTTGTAGATTTCTACAGAACCACAAATGCAACTCTAGAAACAAGTCCCACCTATCTTTACCAATACCCAAAACTTGTCTATTCCTCTCAAAATGCTTGTAGATATTTTAAAAGATTAAGATATTGGAGTAAAGTTGGCCTGTAGTTAAGAAAAAAATTTTATAGTAGTTACCCAAAGACTTATGATAATAGACAAATATATTCCAAAATTCCTAGGAGAAAACCTACAATTTTTTTCTCTGTTGCTTAAAGTTATATATTTTATCACGTCTTTGAAATGTAAACATAGACCACAATCACCTGAGACTGAGCCCAGATTAACTCAATTGGTCGAACCTGAAACTGAAAAAAAAAAAAAGAAAAAAGAGGGAAAAAAGAGCTCTCTTGCCCAAACTCTAAATCACAGACTTCTTAGGATTATTTATCAAAGGCAAATATAGATCCTAAAAGTCTTCCACAAATAATACAAGATTTTAGTCATTTGAGTGAGTAAACTTAATTTATTCCAACCATAATTTATAAACTAGTGAGTTTTTACTGATTCATGACTAAAGTTTTAAAACAAAAACTATGATATCGCTGTCTGTGTCTACCTGTATTTGTGTATATTTATGGATGTACATTGTAGATATGGTATTTTTCTACCTCTGAATGGTATTGCCAAAATTAATTCGTAAAAGGCTCCATTTAATTAGCTTAAAGATAAACATCTATAAATTAAGTACAGTTGATCCTTGAACAACACAGATTTGAAATGATTTTATATGCACATTTCTTTCAATAAGTATATACTACAGTACTACATGATCTATGGTTCATTGAATCCACAGATGTGGAAACAAGGATATGTTTGGCCTATAGTAAAGTTTTACATGGATTTTTGATTTCAAGGGGCATTAGCACCCCTAACCTCCACGTTGTTCAAGGGTTAACGGTATTTCTAAACCTTGGAGATATAATAAAAACTAACCCCAATTTTTTTCAAGTTCACATGATGTAGGATAATTTTTGGTAAATAAAAGCAAATTTTAAGCTTGTTGCTTTAATTAATACAGAAATATCTTCAGAGTTATAAGCACCAAATATAATGCAGATAAACAACTTTTGTTCTACCTGGGTTAACTAGTCAAATGGGCTCATGTCTCTGTTGCAAAGTTTGTCAGAAACAAGAACAAGGAAACTTAAGATTATGACTAATTGTTTTAATGTCTCATGAAATTTTCATGAGTAATCTTAAGTAGGATTGTTAAGAAAAAATGAGTTAAACAGAGGTAAATGTGAAAAAAGTTTTTAGATGAGCTTTTTAGCAATGATTGTTTTATGGTATGTCTACTGAAATATTTTCTCAAATCTCTTTGGTAACTTACACCCTTAGAATTAAATTAAATGGTGAGGATTTATTGAATGTCCAGATTATTTCCAAATAAGATAAAATACTGGAACATTAAATGCTAAACAAGTTTAATTTTACCTACCTTGACCTCTTATTACAGAGGAACTAAAGATGTTTTGTTCTATTAACAAACACATTTTATGCCACATTAAAAAATTCTATGAGAAAATGTATGTTCTACAAATTATGGAATTTGTCAATCTAAAGAATGCAGTAACAGACAGTTCACAGTGGCTTACTTCTTAGTTTTCATTATAAATTAAGGTTTCTAAGGGCTAAGAGTTCTAATTAATGTATGCAGTTAAAGCTACTAAAAATAATATGGAAAACATCTATAGAAGGAAAAATAAGATATGTGTTTTTTGGGGAAAAATGACATGAGGTATGGGAATACATTTTGAGAGGAAGGAAAGTGATTTTGTCCTAAAGCAATGCTGGTTGTTTCTAAATGGGAAAGAGAACAAAGTACAAACTAAAAAAAACATAGAAAGTTGTAGAAGATTTGTGGAAAAAGTGATCTTTAGAAAGGAATTTTATGTGTGGTTAGAACTGACTGAGACTGGAATAAATTTTATTAAGTAAATGAGTTTTAATATCAAAAGTAAGCTGGTACAAAATTAAAATTTGTTTTTTCTCTGTTAAAGGGATGAAGTTTTCTTAAACTATTGGTCTGCTCTTAATGAGAAATTGAAAACAAAGGTCTTCTTTACTTTTAATGTAATCTATCTATAAAAACAAAGATTATATATTTTGTCTTTATCAGATCTTTGATTACTCAGGAAAACAAAAACAACTGAGTTTTCTCAACATTAAAAGAGCTAAAGCTTTTTACAGCTATTTAACTTTCTGTATTTACCTGTGAAGTCTTTGTCACTTTGGTTAAATGGATAATTAAGTATTATTTCACAGTGACCTACGATTTTATTTGACCAAGTGTTTTACAACCTTTTTGATATCTTTGACAAAGTTCCAAAAAATTGAATTCTAGAAGATGTCTTATTGACCTAGAAATAACTTAGGGGTTTTCCAGAGGGCTCCTGTAACATCTCAAAATATTTGTTTTCTTTCTTTATAAAAAAGAGATACTAACCTAATTAGGGTTATTTGATCTATTAAATTACATGGGAAAAAATTACATGGGAAGCATTGTCAAATAAATGATTATAAATGATTATAAATGATTATAAATAAATGATAAATAAACTTTATTAGTTTATATTGTATGGGTAAATATTATTATTATAAATGTTCTAAAAATTGTATAGAATTTCTAAAATTTGGATATGTCTTAATATAATGTTATCAGTCATAATTCTAGTTATTATCTTAAAATATTGTGCATCACAGAGATAACCAAATTTCCTTGTCAGTTCCATTATGATGAATCAGACATTTAGTAATGGACATTTTAAGCCTTCTATCATTTACAGTTATTGTTTTACTCATATGCTTTACAAATCTTCCTGAAAATATGTATCATTTTCAGAGAAATTCATGGAAAAGAACCTAATAAGTGCTCTAGAATATGAGTTCTGATGACTTTCAAATCATACCACTGAACAAGGTAAGAATTTATAGAGCCCTAATGGAGAAACTGATGGCTTCATAAAACTTCTAACAAAAGGTCAAGCAAAGAAAGAATTAATTACATGGGACTAAATGAACTGAGGAAGATGATTATAATTTTTATGATTTTTAAAATTTGAAACATTAAAATGTTTTGCATCTCCAAATTTAAGAAAACATTTTTCTCTTTTTTTCTTAAGCTAACTGTGACTTAGAGCAATTTGGTAAATTTTACCTTTGTAAGTAGAATTGAAACTTTTATCTTTTTCTCCTTACCTGATCCCTCAAGGATTCAGAAACTCTCAATGAATATTCTTACTTTTTTGGTGAGAAGATTACTTGTATAAGTTCAATAAGAATCTGTTCTCCTATAAGAAGACACAATTAGAAACGTTGATTATATTACCAAAACTTTGACTGGAATGTCATGTATGAGAGAGACATAAATAGACTCAGATATGACCAGACAGCTTTAAGGAACTAAGGTTGGCTTTATGGAGACAACAAATTCCCTTGGAAAAGTAGCCTGCTACTTTGCTTACAGGGTTCCCAGCAACCTGCCAGGGAAAAAGGAAGGTCACTTCCTTGCAGGCCCAGGAAAACCTCAGGATTTTTGAGAGACCTCAAGAAGAGAAGAATGCACTCAAATCTATAGGTATTTCAGGTGAAATCTGATGGCAAATATTTGGCTTCGCTTCTTAGCCTTGAGAGGCTATTAAAAATTCAGTCTGGAGAGTGCTTGTAAAAAGTTCCAGCAAAGCAAATTTAAAAGAGCCTATATGGCCAATCACTTATGTAAATAACCAGGCCAAGTTGATTGAATACAGACTTATTTTGGAAACAAATTAGTCTTAATTTGGCTATCTTTGGTAGAAATGAGTATAATTCTATGGCGAAAAATTATGTTTCAATAGAATCTATAGTACACAAAAGATGTTGTTATTGGGGACCAGGATCCTTGAACTGCTGATAAACTGGCTACTTCTCCCACTCAGTTCCCAGATGTGTGTGTCTGTGTTTGTGTGTGCGTGTGTGTATGGTGCACTGGGAGAAGAAAGTTACAGAAGGCACATAGAAGATAGCTCCAGAATGAGTTTGCGTCCCCATCCCAAAAGAGCCACAATTTCCTCCATTCATCTCTCCTT
This sequence comes from Lipotes vexillifer, assembly GCF_000442215.2. Classification (NCBI taxonomy): domain Eukaryota; kingdom Metazoa; phylum Chordata; class Mammalia; order Artiodactyla; family Lipotidae; genus Lipotes; species Lipotes vexillifer. The sequence goes on from NW_006782062.1 coordinate 3,232,887, forward strand.
TCCTCCTCCCCAGCAGGAGACCGGTTCCTTGTGTCTGTAGGGAAGAGTAGGGAATGACAGAAGGAGAGGAGCATTGCTAGAATCAGAGGCACAGATGACATGAGAAATATAGACCAGTGAGAAAATAAAAAGGCCCTTCACGCCCTTACCCACTCCCTCTGAGCCTGATGATGATGATGATGTGTGTGTGTGTGTGTGGGGGGTGTGTGTGGCAGGGAGTGAGGACCATCAGCATTATCTCCTGTCTTGCCTTCATTACTTCTGGAAACCATGCTGTTTCCAAGAGAGCTGGGAAGGTCAGGTTCTAGCTAATATCTGGGGCTGCTGGGGAAGATACTTTTCTAAATGGCACCACACAGGAGGACGAAAGCAACTTCACCAAAACCCAGCTTATAACTTCAGCAGGGAAGGAAAAATACCTGCCTGTAGTGCAAGTGACAGCCAGTGTCCGAGATGACTGACAGAAGAGGGTCCTGTTGGGACAAGTAAGGATAGAAAATGGAAGATGTTTAACAAATTCAAACACAAGAATATTTGTAAATAGTGTTAAAAGGCAGCTAGGAACAGGTATTTAGATTTGATAATTTAAAAATTCAGATTCCTAAGCCCCATGGAAATAATATACTTAAATAGCATGTATGATTTTTAAAAATCAGAACCTCCTATGAGCTCCATAATTAATGACACATACGCACACAAAAAAGACAAAAATAGATCATGGCCCTTATATTAATAAAATTGTTCTGGGTAGCCTCTCCACTGCCCCTGGGGATGTGGCTTATACCTTTGACTGTGGCTTGAACAATAAATAATTGGACACTCACATTTTAGCCTTCTGGGATCAAATGAGACCTTAAAAAGCAATTGGGCTCTAAATAACCAATAGAGGACCACAAAAAGTTATTCCTTATTATAAATTAAAAAAATGTAATCACCTTGCCCTAACTTTGGTTGTCCTTATAATTTCTGCACAGTGTGAAATTACAGAATGCATACTTAAGGCTATCTATGTGCCAGAATACATTTTTTATGTACATTTATTATTAATACACATTTTTTCTCATTCAAGTGTACAGGTGTGTGTTTATAACAAAGATAGTGAATAACCCTAAACTCCATTCACATAACTGCACAGTATTTTTTCATTCATTTAAACTGAGATGGGATTTAAATATATGGCTTATATGATTACATTTGAGGAAGGCTAAGTAGCAGAAATATTATAACATAGACAATGGCATTAACGTATTTAGATCTGCGACTCAGCCCTCACTACTTTACACATGTAATTAGGTTGTTTCCATGGTAATGATCTAATTATGGGCTTCTTGGCCTTGTGTAATCACATTTGCTGCATTTTGGCAGAGATGTTTTCCTTATTTTGTTGAACTGCAACACTCGACAAGATGTTCTCTCTTAAGTTGAATGATGACTTTTCTTGGGAGGAAAAAAGAAAAAACAAAACGATTCCTTCAAAGGTTATTTGAGAAGGATTACAGATATTTGACAAATCATGCCAGTGACCTAAATGGGAAGGAAATCCAAAAAAGAGGGGATATATGTACATGTATAGCTGATTCACTTTGCTGTACAGTAAAAACTAACACAACAGGGCTTCCCTGGTGGCACAGTGGTTGAGAATCTGCCTGCTAATGCAGGGGACACGGGTTCAAGCCCTGGTCTGGGAGGACCCCACATGCCGCGGAGCAACTAGGCCCGTGAGCCACAACTACTGAGCCTGCGCGTCTGGAGCCTGTGCTCCGCAACAAGAGAGGCCGCGATAGTGAGAGGCCCGCGCACCGTGATGAAGAGTGGCCCCCGCTTGCCACAACTAGAGAAAGCCCTCGCACAGAAACGGAGACCCAACACAGCAAAAATAAATTAATTAATTAGTAAACTCCTAGCCCCAACATCTTCTTTAAAAAAAACCAACCAAACAAAAAAACTAACACAACATTGTAAAGCAACTATACTCTAATAAAAATTAATTAAAAAATATCTATTACCCTTGAAAGCATGATCTATTTTTGTCTTTTTTGTGTGTGTATGTGTCATTACTTATGGAGCTCATAGGAGGTTCTGATTTTTAAAAATCATACATGCTATTTAAGTATATTATTTCCATGGGGCTTAGGAATCTGAAGGAAAGGTTAGGTCAAGAAAGAGAAAGCTCCAGAGAGCTTGGCAGAAAGAGAACTGGAGACCATATTCAGTGAGAATATTATATTGCAATTGACAAGGCTATTCATGAAAAAGTATTTGATTAAGGTTGCTATGGCAGTGAGAGACACCTGAAAAAATCAATTAAGGCTTATTTCAGCAGGTATCCAAATGCAATCCTTTATTCACATGCAGAAGAAGACAGGAAACTAAATACTTGTGGGAAAGACTGCTTTATTGTCATGTGATACCCTCTGAAAAACTCTGAAATATTGCAAGAATAAAAGTTTAACTCTTTTATATGTATAAAATGCCAGGGACTTCCCTGGTGGCTTGGTGGTTAAGGATCTGCCTGCCAATGCAGGGGACATGGGTTCGAGCCCTGGTCTGGGAAGATCCCACATGCCGCAGAGCAACTAAGCCTGTGCACCACAACTACTGAAGCCTGCGCACCTAGAGCCCATGCTCTGCAACAAGAAAACCACCGCAGTGAGAAGGCTGCATGCTGCAATCAAGAGTAGCCCCCACTTGCCACAACTAGAGTAAGCCTGCGTGCAGCAACAAAAACCTAATGCAGCCAAAAATAAATAAACTTAAATCTTTTAAAAAACAAAACAAAACACAAAAATTGAGGATGTTGCAACAATTGGCCATTCATATGAAAAAAAAACCCTCAAAATGGATCATAGATCTGAATATAAAACCATAAAACTATATATAAAAAAAACCCACTGTGCTATAAAGCATTTTTTATGGGAGATCTTTATAGCCAGGAGAATGCATATACAGAGGGGTGCAGGCTGCTTACTCTGAGGGTTATCAAGGATTATGGGCTCCAATGGCACAGTGCCTGGGTTCCAGTACTCAGGGAATAGTCATTGAAAGCACTCTCCTTTAGGTATAATAGAGATGACTGTAAATCCAAAATTAGTAGATCAGAGCTCTAGGGACCCAGCATGTTGAAACTGGGTATCATTTTGCAGGGAATAGTGTAGGTAGATATAATTTTTTTTTTTGTAACCTAATTGATTAAAGGGCATAGATATAGTATGGTGCTTGGTAATAATTATAATGGTAATAATTGATTTTCTATTTATAGCAAACTAACGCTTATAAAATATCATATGGTTTGGGTTTAGACTTATATAATGTTATTTTTCTAGGGGGAAGTGATATTAATGAGATATTTAGATATTATTTGAAGATAACTAACAGGAATGTTTATTTCCTTCTTTAAATGTATTAATTCATTGAAAAAATATTTATTTACTACTTATAATGCACCAGGCACTGTACAAGGTCCTGGGAATAAAACAATGAATCATATAGACATGATTGCTGCTCTCAAGTTATTTATTATATTGTAGAGAAAACAGGAAAGAAAACAGGCGAATTTCAATGTTGGGCTAAACAGTCCAATGTAGGGAGTCATAGCAGGAGATGGGAGCATAGAAGATGGGGTCTAACAGGGGTCTAGCAATGGGAATGTGGACCAGCAGCTCAAAACAACCACAAGTAGGACAGCGGGATGGGAGCCTGTGCAGTGAGAGAGGGGATGATGAGAGATGAGGCTGGAGTGTATGCAGAGCCCAGAACACCACAGCACTTGTAAATCATGCCCACAGGCTGGACCCCCAGCACAATCGGAATCCATTAAAAGGTTTCAAGCAAGGGAAAAACATGGTCTGATTTGCGATGCCTGCTGCTGCTACTTTTGGCATCCAGTTTTGAAGCAGTGATTTTAGAAGAATCAATCCAACAATTTATATTGTGAAATATGTAGACTGCAAACTGGGAATTTAATAGTGAGGTCTTAGTGAGCCACTTTACCTCCTTAGCATATACTGCATGATCCGCTGCAAGGGCCTCCTGAGCTCTGTTCCTCTACAATGATGTGGTTTGTAGGCAGATTTGCTTACAGTGTGAATACATATGTATGAAGGAGTAAATTATCTTTAATTACTCAGAGCTCTGTCCTATCCACCAGCTGGCTGATCAAAAACTTTTTAAAACCTTTATTCTCATCATGAAGCCCTACCTCCCAGTAGGTCAAGCCAGAAGGGTGTTGGGACCTGTCACTGAGAAGGACATGGGTTTGCATGAGTCACCGTGTATGAGAGTCAATGGTGGTTTGAAGAAGTAGTCATAAAGCATTGGAAGCATGGCAGTGAGTGGCTCTCATCGTCTCTGCTCTTTTTTGATTACACTAAGGACAGTTTTTTATTGAGTAGCGTATAGTGAGTGGCAGTGTTTTAAGTACGTTAAGGCCGCAGTTGAAATAAAGCAGCTCTTGCTCTGTTTAGTGGACAAATCTCCCAAACATGGAAAGAACAAAAACATACTTATTTTGAGTCAGATATATGCCTTGAAGGAAATAGGAAGGTCAGAGATCTTTTAGTTGGTTATAGAATAAATTTTCTCTTAAAGGTTTGCTGGAGAACGTGGGCCTAAAATTTGGTGTTCTCATAAGGAAATTTGACAATATATGCCACCGAACAATTTTGCTTGTTATTGACTAGCATCAACAATGCTAACTTAAAGAATTTTATGTGTTTAATATTGGTGTATAGATAATGTTGGGATACTGAAGAAAAGTTATCATGAATTTATTCAACAGGTGTTTACTAAGTACCTAACATCTGTCAGGTACTTGGTATAATTGGATGAAAAAACTCTCAGAAGTTCATTGTAGATTGCACAATTATAAGATAGTGTAATAAAAATAATTATGGGGCTTCCCTGGTGGCGCAGTGGTTGAGAGTCCGCCTGCCGATGCAGGGGACACGGGTTCGTGTCCTGGTCCCGGAAGATCCCACATGCCGCGGAGCGGCTGGGCCCGTGAGCCATGGCCGCTGAGCCTGCGCGTCCGGAGCCTGTGCTCCGCAACGGGAGAGGACACAACAATGAGAGGCCCGCGTACCGCAAAAAAAAAAAAAAAAAAAAACAAACTACTTTTTTTTCCCGCCGGTTTTACAGCTAAGCGAGATAAGTTAGACAAGTACTGTCTGATGTCACTTATATGTGGAATTTTAAAAAGCCAAACTTGTAAAACTTGAGAGTAATATGGTGGTTACGGAGGACAGGAAAGATGTTAAGTTTACTTGCAACAAGTATAAATAAGCCCTAGAAATATAATGCACAGTACAGTGAATATAGACAACAATACTGTATTATAAACATCAAACTTCCTAAGAGACAAGAACTTGATTATTCCAACTAAAAAAAAAAAAAAAAAAAAAAGAATAATTATGATATATGCTTAAAGGAGCACAGATGAGGATATTTAGCCTAATTTTGTGGGTTGGAGCAAGAGGTAGTTAGTAGTGGCATAGTAATTGTGTCTCCAGAATTCTTAATAGTCCAAATCTAATTCTAGTAAAACTATACCATATGAAAATCTTGGAGTAACCAAGAGAATTCAGGAATTAATGGAAAATTAAATATTTAGAAGAATCCTTTGAAACTGATCATGTTGGCTTTTGTTCTGTAAAAATAAAGGTAAGGTAATCAAATTGGCCTCTTAGTCATCCATCTTCTTTATCCATTTATCTGTCAATGGACATTTAGGTTGGTTCCATGTCTTGGCTATTGTAAATAGTGCTGCTATGAACATTGGGATGCATGTATCTTTTCAAATTAGAGTTTTCATTTTTCCTATATATATGCCCAGGAGTGGGATTGCTGGATCATGTGGTAGCTCTTTCTTTAGCTTTTAAGGAAGCTCCATACTGTTCTCCATAGTGGCTGTATCAATTTACATTCCCACCAACTGTGTAGGAGGGTTCCCTTTTCTCCACACCCTCCAGAATTTATTATTTGTAGACTTTTTATGATGGCCATTCTGACTGGTGTGAGGTGATACCTCATTGTGGTTTTGATTTGCATTTCTCTAATAAGGAGCAATGTTGAACATCTTTTCATGTGCCTGTTGGCCATCTGTATGTCCTCTTTGGAGAAATGTCGATTTAGGTCTTCTGCCCATTTTTTGATTGAGTTGCTTGGGGTGTTTCTTCTAATTTTTTTGTTTATTTTTTATTTTTACACAATTTTTAAAGATTACACTCCATTTACAGTTATTATAAAATATTGGTCATATTCCCTGTGTTCTTTTTTTTTTTTTTTTTTTTTTTTTTTTTTGGGGTTCCCGGAACTGTTGTGGTCTCTCCCATTGTGGAGCACAGGCTCCGGACGCGCAGGCCCAGCAGCCATGGCTCATGGGCCCAGCCACTCCGCGGCATGTCCCCTGCATCAGCAGATGGACTCTCAACCACTGCGCCACTCAGGGAAGCCCTCCCTGTGTTCTTTTATATTGAGTTATATGAGCTGTTTGTATATTTTGAATATTAACCCCTTGTCAGTTGCATGGTTTGCAAATATTTTTTCCCACTCCGTGGATTGTCTTTTCATTTGTTGATGGTCTCATATGCTGTGCAAAAGCATTTAAGTTTGATTAGGTCCCATTTGTTTATTTTTTCTTTTAATTCTTTTGCCTTGGGAGACTGATCTAAGAAAATATTGCTATGATTTATATATGAGAATGTTTTTCCTATGTTCTCTTCTAGGAGTTTTATGGTGTGATGTCTTATATTTAGGTCTTTGAACCATTTCAAGTGTATTGTTGTATATGGTATGAGGGAGTGTTCTAATTTCATTGATTTACATGTAACTATCCAGCTTTCCTAATACCACTTACTGAAGAGACTGTCTTTTCTCCATTGTATATTTCTTGCCTCCTTTGTCTAAGATTAATTTACTCTAGGTGTGTGGGTTTATTTCTGGGCTCTGTGTTCTATTCCGTTAATCTGTATGTCTGTTTTTGTGCCAATACCACATTGTTTTGATTTGTTTATAGTTTTGTAGTATTGTCCAAAGTCTTGGAGAGTTGTGCCTCCAGCTTTGTTCTCTTTCCTCAGAATTCCTTTGGCAATTCTGGGTCTTGCAAGGAAAATCTTAAATTGTCCCAATTAAAATCAGGCTTTTGGGTTTGGGTCTCAGAACAGAAAAGGACATTAGTGGAAAAACTGGAATTTGTAATTTAATAAAAACTGAATAAAATTTGTAATTTAGTTTATATTATTGTAGCAATGTTAATTTCTTAGTTTTGATATTTTACTATGTTTATGCAAGATGGTAACATTGGGAAAGCTGGGTGAAGGGCCTAAGGAAATTCTATGCTCTTTTGCAACTCTTCTATCAGCCTAAAATTATTTTGAAAAATGAAGCTAAACAAACCCAAAACATTTGGCCTTGGCTGTACTCTGCTTTCTGTTTTCTGTGTGTGTGTGTGTGTTTTAATATCATCTTTAATCTTCTATTTCCTCATCCCTATGAATATTACTAGTTGAGGCAGAGTGTTGTTAGACTTCCGCTTGCGTGCATTACAATTCTACTCTATGTTTTCAGATGTCAAAAGCCACCTTCCTGAGCCCCTGTTACATAATTATCAGAACCAGTGATTACTATTGTAGTCTTGGTCAATTCCATGAATTCCAAGGCAGAGGAGTAGAGACCTTATGGAGATGACGCCTCTCCTACACTTCCTGGGATTTTGGTTATGGATTTCGATGTTGCTCCTTATTTTGTGTCTGGATCTCAGCTGCTGATGTTGGAAGAGCCCTTAAGGATCATCTGGTCTAGCTCTTTCATGTCACAGATGAGGAAACTGAGGCCTGGCCAGATGAAGGGATTTGTCCGAGATCACATTCCCAGTTAGTGGGAAAGCCTGAGGTAGAACCAGCTCTTTTGACTTCTAGTGAGGTATATTTTTTTATTCCAAGCTACTTCCTAGACCCTTCAAATAGCTGAGAAGTCTCCGCAGGTGACAGTTCATTCTATTATAAGCAGACCATTACCATTTGCAATATACAATATCAGAACCTGTTGGGAAGTCTAACACAAAAATTAACCCTGTGGTCAGCAGTATACGTGATTCTCAAGAAATATTGGCTGAATTAGATTGTTCACTAAAAATTGATCAAAATATTCCTTCCCTCTTCTATGATTGATTTTATATCCATCTACATGTATGGATTGACTCCAGATATAACAAGTGCCAAAGTAGCACTATCCTACACAAGTTTGTTACCTAAGGGACTTAAATATAGCTCAAGTGTCCAGGGTTTTTTTGTTTGTTTTTTTAATGGCACTTTAGATGAGGTCCACACATCAGCAAAAGTAATATGAATTTAGGCACTTAGAAGCCTTACCAATTCTTGCTCAACACCACAAAGACTGTTTGTCAAAGAGAATGGCTGCAAATTAAAGCTGACACACAGCTGCTTGACTATAGCCAACATCTAATTCTAGTCTGTTTTCTTTTCTTTCAGATAAGCTCAGTGATGTGATCCATAAATCCAGATAATTACAACTATTGGATAAGTTAAGTGTGTTTCTTCCTGGCCCATATAATTTCCTCTCAGATATCATGGCTGTTAGTTCAGTTTTACTATGATACACACATTTCTGCCAATCCAGTGACTGCCACCTTTGCCAGTGTAGTTCAGCTCTGTACCCTCCCCCTGAGCCCACCTTCCTGGCTGTCACAGTGCCCCTTAGATCACAGCTGCCTATGTCCACTGCAGAGTGTGGTCTCAGACGTTGGGGGAGGCCTCAGTCTGCTTTGCAGATTGTCATTTTCTTCAGGACCTATGGCCCTTGAGGAAACACTTTGCCATCTATGTACATTTTGTCTTGGATCAAATCAGTGAGTAAGTGGAAGACTTCTCCAGATTTCTCTCTGGTATGGTACTTTCCACCTGTCTTTATTCTCCACTGAATATCTCCCCAAACTTTAGCCTCTTCCCTACTCCCCATTTCCCTCTTCTACCTTTTCTCCTATATCCCCCTCCTCTCTCTCCCCCTTTTCCTTCCTCCAAATATCTCCACATAACCTTGCTGTGCCTGGAATATACAAAGGTCCTGGGCATACAAAGATAAATAGGATGAACTCTGCTTCTCAAGTGTGCACCTTTCTGGTCCCCTGGTGCCTATCCCTGCCTACAGTTGGGGGGAGGGTCCAGTCACCACCCGCTCGTATCCTCAAAGCTCTTCCTCTCAGTCTGCACACTGTAAACCTCCATTTACAGCCTGCAGTCTCTAAGGTAACACACTGATGAGGAATAACTGTCAAACAGCATGAAGATATTTAATGATGGTTTAAAAAGAACCTGGGAATAAAGTTGTATGAGAAATTTGTTACATGTTTAATTTAGGAAAGATTGTTATGGTATCAGGGGAGGAAAATAAGAAAATATATTGTTCCCCATAAAAATGCAGTAAAAGATAAAGCACAAACAGCCCCTCTGTTATGTTGAAATATTATCATTCTGTGAGTAAACGGAGGCAGCAAGGTGGTTTCTCTTTGGCACTTGTGCCAGGGAGGCATGGGGAAGGGAAAAAGGCATCAAGGTTGTAGGTTTGGATCTTTTCTAGAGTTCTGAGGAAATTAAAATGCGAACAAAGCATAGTGGCACAGGGATTCTGAAGGTCTTCAGAGGAGGAGTGTTGGTAGTTGGTGAGACAGATGGGCCACAGAATCAACTTAAATTTTAGGCCATTTTAACACCTCTCTGTTTTCTTCAGTTTTACAGCAGTAACAGAAAGCAAGGTCACACTATTTTATTTTTTTCAATGTACAAAAACTAATATTATGTATTTTCTATCCTGAGAATCTAAGAAAAGAACCATCTTGCAAATGAGTTAGCCTAAAGTGTCCAGATACCTCAGTCGATATTTGGCTCTGTGCTTTAGCACATTGTGTTAATAGGGTGGATTGCGCTTGTGTGTAAGCCTTCAGAAAGTGGCAGGCCTTTCCTAGTCCATCACTCATTTGAGCTATTGAACCTGTGATCAATAAATATTCCATTACTGCATTATTTATTGCCAAATATAAACAATTTTTATCATTAAATCTTTGAATTTTAGTTGTCCCTCATTAGCAAGGGATCAATTTCAGATCCCAGTCTGGGTCATGCCCAAAATTAAAGAAAAGCAATGTGTGAGAATGTTTATCCATATGCATATTTATGTTTTATATTAAAATAGGTACATGATGAAAATTGTTTTGTGTTTAACATTTTCATAGTGTTCAGTTTTTTTAAATTTTATTTTATTATTATTTTTTTTACATCTTTATTGGAGTATAATTGCTTTACAATGGTGTGTTAGTTTCTGCTTTATAACAAAGTGAATCAGTTATACATATACATATGTTCCCATATCTCTTCCCTCTTGCGTCTCCCTCCCTCCCACCCTCCCTATCTCACCCCTCCCGGCGGTAACAAAGCACCGAGCTGATCTCCCTGTGCTATGCAGCTGCTTCCCACTAGCTATCTACCTTACGTTTGGTAGTGTATATATGTCCATGCCTCTCTCTCGCTTTGTCACAGCTTCCACCTCCCCATATCCTCAAGTCCATTCTCTACTAGGTCTGTGTCCTTATTCCTGTCTTACCCCTAGATTCTTCATGACATATTTTTCCCCTTAAATTCCATATATATGTGTCAACATATGGTATTTGTCTTCCTCTTTATGACTTACTTCACTCTGTATGACTCACTCTAGGTCTATCCACCTCATTACAAATAGCTCAATTTCATTTCTTTTTATGGCTGAGTAATATTACATTGTATATATGGGCCACATCTTCTTTATCCATTCATCTGATGATGGACACTTAGGTTGTTTCCATCTCCGGGCTATTGTAAATAGAGCCTCAATGAACATTTTAGTACATAACTCGTTTTGAATTATGTTTTTCTCAGGGTATATGCCCAGTAGTGGGATTGCTGGGTCATACGGTAGTTCTATTTGTAGTTTTTTAAGGAAACTCCATACTGTTCTCCACAGTGGCTGTATCAATTTACATTCCCACCAACAGTGCAAGAGGGTTCACTTCTCTCCACACCCTCTCCAGCATTTATTATTTCTAGATTTTTTGATGATGGCCATTCTGACTGGTGTGAGATTGTAGTTTTGACTTGCATTTCTCTAATGATTAATGAAGTTGAGCATTCTTTCATGTGTTTGTCGGCAGTCTGTATATCTTCTTTGGAGAAATGTCTATTTAGGTCTTCTGCCCATTTTTGGATTGGGTTCTTTGTTTTTTTGTTATTGAGCTGCATGAGCTGCTTATAAATTTTGGAGATTAATCCTTTGTCAGTTGCTTCATTTGCAAATATTTTCTCCCATTCTGAGGGTTGTCTTTTGGTCTTGCTTATGGTTTCCTTTGCTGTGCAAAAGCTTTTAAGTTTCATTAGGTCCCATTTGTTTATTTTTGTTTTTATCTCCATTACTCTAGGAGATGGGTCAAGAAGGATCTTGCTGTGATTTATGTCATAGAGTGTTCTGCCTATGTTTTCCTCTAAGAGTTTGATAGTTTCTGGCCTTACATTTAGGTCTTTAATCCATTTTGAGCTTATTTTTGTGTATGGTGTTAGGGAGTGATCTAATCTCATACTTTTACATGTACCTATCCAATTTTCCCAGCACCACTTATTGAAGAGGCTGTCCTTTCTCCACTGTATATTCCTGCCACCTTTATCAAAGATAAGGTGACCATATGTGCCGTGGGTTTACTCTGGGCTTTCTATCCTGTTCCATTGATATATATTTCTGTTTTTGTGCCAGTACCACACTGTCTTGATTACTGTAGCTTTGTAGTATAGTCTGAAGTCAGGGAGCCTAATTCCTCCAGCTCCATTTTTCTCTCTCAGGATTACTTTGGCTGTTCAGGGTCTTTTGTGTTTCCATACAAATTGTGAAATTTTTTGCTCTAGTTCTGTGAAAAATGCCAGTGGTAGTTTGATAGGGATTGCATTGAATCTGTACATTGCTTTGGGTAGTAGAGTCATTTTCATGATGTTGATTCTTCCAATCCAAGAACATGGTATATCTCTCCATCTATTTGTATCATCTTTAATTTCTTTCATCAGTGTCTTATAATTTTCTGCATACAGGTCTTTTGTCTCCTTAGGTAGGTTTATTCCTAGATATTTTATTCTTTTTGTTGCAATGGTAAATGGGAGTGTTTTCTTAATTTCACTTTCAGATTTTTCATCATTAGTGTATAGGAATGCCAGAGATTTCTGTGCATTAATTTTGTATCCTACTACTTTACCAAATTCATTGATTAGCTCTAGTAGTTTTCTGGTAGCATCTTTAGGATTCTCTATGTATAGTATCATGTCATCTGCAAACAGTGACAGCTTTACTTCTTCTTTTCCAATTTGGATTCCTTTTATTTCTTTTTATTCTCTGATTGCTGTGGCTAAAACTTCCAAACTATGTTGAATAATAGTGGTGAGAGTGGGCAACCTTGTCTTGTTCCTGATTTTAGAGGAAATGCTTTCAGTTTTTCACCATTGAGGACGATGTTGGCTGTGGGTTTGTCATATATGGCCTTTATTATATTGAGGAAAGTTCCCTTTATGCCTACTTTCTGGAGGGTTTTTATCATAAATGGGTGTTAGATTTTGTCAAAAGCTTTCTCTGCATCTATTGAGATGATCATATGGTTTTTGTCCTTCAATTTGGTTAATATGGTTAATCACATTGATAGATTTGCGTATATTGAAGAATCCTTGCATTCCTGGAATAAACCCCACTTGATCATGGTGTATGATCCTTTTAATGTGCTGTTGGATTCTGTTTGCTAGTATTTTGTTGAGGATTTTTGCATCTATGTTCATCAGTGATATTGGCCTGTAGTTTTCTTTCTTTGTGACATCCTTGTCTGGTTTTGGTATCAAGGTGATGGTGGCCTCGTAGAATGAGTTTGGGAGTGTTCCTCCCTCTGCTATATTTTGGAAGAGTTTGAGAAGGATAGGTGTTAGCTCTTCTCTAAATGTTTGATAGAATTCGCCTGTGAAGCTATCTGTTCGTGGGGTTTAGTGTGTTGGAAGTTTTTTTCTTTAAGAATTGTATTGCATTCTTTTTCTTTTAATTAATTAATTAATTAATTTTTGGCTGTGTTGGGTCTTCATTTCAGTGCGAGGGCTTTCTCTAGTTGGGTCAAGTGGGGGCCACTCTTCATCGCAGTGCATGGGCCTCTCACTATTGCGGCCTCTCCCGTTGCGGAGCATAGGCTCCAGATGTGCAGGCTCAGTAGTTGTGGCTCACAGGCCTAGCTGCTCTGCGGCATGTGGGATCCTCCCACACCAGGGCTCAAACCCATGTCCCTTGCATCGGCAGTCAGATTCTCAACCACTGCATCACCAGGGAAGCCTCCTGTTGGAAGATTTTTAATCACAGTTTCAACTTCAGTGCTTGTGATTGGTCTGTTCATATTTTCTATTTCTTCCTGGTTCAGTTTTGGCAGGTTGTGCATTTCTAAAAATATGTCCATTTCTTCCAGGTGGTCCATTTTATTGGCATAGAGTTGCTTGTAGTAATCTCTCATGATCTTTTGTATTTCTGCAGTGTCAGTTGTTACTTCTCCATTTTCATTTCTAATTCTATTGACTTGAGTCTTCTCCCTTTTTTTCTTGATGAGTCTGGCTAATGGTTTATCAATTTTGTTTATCTTCTCAAAGAACCAGCTTTTAGTTTTATTGATCTTTGCTATTGTTTCCTTCATTTCTTTTTCATTTATTTCTGATCTGATTTTTATGATTTCTTTCCTTCTGCTAACTTTGGGGGGTTTTTTGTTCTTCTTTCTCTAATTGCTTTAGGTGCAAGGTTAGGTTGTTTATTCGAGATGTTTCCTGTTTCTTAAGGTAGGATTGTATTGCTGTAAACTTCCCTCTTAGAACTGCTTTTGCTGCATCCCATAGATTTTGGGTCGTCGTGTTTCATTGTAATTTGTTTCTAGGTATTTTTTTATTTCCTCTTTGACTTCTTCAGTGATCACTTCGTTATTAAGTAGTATATTGTTTAGCCTCCATGTGTTTGTATTTTTTACAGATCTTTTCCTGTAATTGATATCTAGTCTCATAGCGTTGTGGTCGGAAAAGATACTTGAAACAATTTCAGTTTTCTTAAATTTACCAAGGCTTGACTTGTGACCCAAGATATGATCTATCCTGGAGAATGTTCCATGAGCACTTGAGAAAAATGTGTATTCTGTTGTTTTCGGATAGAATGTCTTATAAATATCAATTAAGTCCATCTTGTTTAATGTATCATTTAAAGCTTGTGTTTCCTTATTTATTTTCATTTTGGATGATCTGTCCATTGGTGAAAGTGAGGTGTTAAAGTCCCCTACTATGTATGTGTTATTGTCGATTTCCCCTTTTATGGCTGTTCGTATTTGCCTTATGTATTGAGGTGCTCCTATGTTGGATGCATAAATATTTACAATTGTTTTATCTTCTTCTTGGATCAATCCCTTGATCATTATGTAGTGTCCTTCTTTGTCTAAATAATAGTCTTTATTTTAAATTCTATTTTGTATGATATGAGAATTGCTACTCCAGCTTTCTTTTGGTTTCCTTTTGCATGAAAATCTTTTTCCATCCCCTTACTTTCAGTCTGTATGTGTCTCTAGGTCTGAAGTGGGTCTCTTGTAGACAGCAAATATACGGGTCTTGTTTTTGTATCCATTCAGCCAATCTGTGTCTTTTGGTGGGAGCATTTAGTCCATTTACATTTAAGGTAATTGTCGATATGTATGTTCCTATTCCCATTTTCTTAATAGTTTTGGGTTTGTTATTGTAGGTCTTTTCCTTCTCTTGTGCTTCTTGCCTAGAGAAGTTCCTTTAGCAGTTGTTGTAAAGCCAGTTTGGTGGTGCTGAACTCTCTCAGCTTTTGCTTGTCTGTAAAGGTTTTAATTTCTCCATCAAATCTGAATGAGGTCCTTACTGGGTAGAGTAATCTTGGTTGAAGGTTTTTCTCCTTCATCACTTTAAATATGTCCTGCCAGTCCCTCTGGCTTGCAGTTTCTGCTGAAAGATCAGTTGTTAACCTTATGGGGATTCCCTTGTGTGTTATTTGTTGCTTTTCCCTTGCTGCTTTTAATATGTTTTCTTTGTATTTAATTTTTGACAGTTTGATTAATATGTGTCTTGGCATATTTCTCCTTGGATTTATCCTGTATGGGACTCTCTGTGCTTCCTCGACTTGATTAACTATTTCCTTTCCCATATTAGGGAAGTTTTCAACTATAATCTCTTCAAATATCTTCTTAGTCCCTTTCTTTTTCTCTTCTTCTGGAACTCCTATAATTCGAATGTTGGTGCATTCAATGTTGCCCCAGAGGTCTGTGAGACTGTCCTCAGTTCTTTTCATTGTTTTTTCTTTATTCTGCTCTGCAGTAGTTATTTCCACTATTTTATCTTCCAAGTCACTTATCCGTTCTTCTGCCTCAGTTATTCTGCTATTGATCCCATCTAGAGTATTTTTCACTTCATTTATTGTGTTGTTCATCGTTGTTTGTTTCATCTTTAGTTCTTGTAGGTCCTTGTTAAATGTTTCTTGCATTTTGTCCATTCTATTTCCAAGATTTTGGATCATCTTTACTATCATTATTCTGAATTCTTTTTCAGGTAGAATGCCTATTTGCTCTTCATTTGTTAGGTCTGGTGGGTTTTTATATTGCTCCTTCATCTGCTGTGTGTTTTTCTGTCTTCTCATTTTGCTTATCTTACTGTGTTTGGGGGTCTTCTTTTTGCAGGCTGCAGGCTTGTAGTTCCCGTTGTTTTTGGTGTCTGTCCCCAGTGGCTAAGGTTGGTTCAGTGGGTTGTGTAGGCTTCCTGGTGGAGGGGAGTCGTGCCTGTGTTCTGGTGGATGAGGCTGGATCTTGTCTTTCTGGTGGGCAGGTCCACGTCTGGCAGTGTGTTTTGGGGTGTCTGTTGACTTATTATGATTTTAGGCAGCCTCTGTGCTAACGGGTGGTGTTGTGTTCCTGTCTTGCTAGTTGTTTGGCATAGGATATCCAGCACTGTAGCTTTCTGGTTGTTGAGTGAAGCTGTGTGCTGGTGTTGAGATGGAGATCTCTGGGAGATTTTCACCGTTTGATATTATGTGGAGCTGGGAGGTCTTTTGTGGACCAGTGTCCTGAAGTTGGCTCTCCCACCTCAGAGGCACAGCACTGACTCCTGGCTGCAGCACCAAGAGCCTTTCATCCACACAGCTCAGAATAAAAGGGAGAAAAAGTAGAGAGAAGAATTAGTAGAAGTAGGAAGAAAGAAAGAAAGGAGGGAGGCAGGCAGGGAGGGAGGGAAGAAGGAAGGAGAAAAAGAAAGAAGATAAAGTAAAATAAAATAAAGTAAGATAAAATATTATAAAGTCATAAAAATAAAAAATAATTATTACGAAAAAATAATTTTTTAAATAACAAAAAAACAAACAAACAAAAAAAACAGACAGAACCCTAGGACAAATGGTGGAAGCAAAGCTATACAGCATAAATTTTGCTCTCAAAGTCCACCTCCTCAATTTGGGATGATTCGTTGTCTATTCATGTATTCCAAAGACATCAAGTTGATTGTGGAGCTTTAATCCGCTGCTTCTGAGGCTGCTGGGAGAGATTTCCCTTTCTCTTCTTTGTTCTCACAGCTCCCAGGGGCTCAGCTTTCGATTTGCCCCGCCTCTGCGTGTAGGTCGCCAGAGGGCGTCTGTTCTTCGCTCAGACAGGACGGGGTTAAAGGAGCCGCTGATTCGGGGGCTCTGGCGCACTCAGGCCGGGGGGAGGGAGGGGCACGGAGTGCCGGGCGAGCCTGCGGCGGCAGAGGCCGGTGTGACGTTGCACCAGCCTGAGGTGCGCCGTGCGTTCTCCCACAGGAGTTGTCCCTGGATCCTGGGACCCTGGCAGTGGCGGGCTGCACAGGCTCCCTGGAAGGCGGGTGTGGATAGTATCCTGTGCTCGCACACATGCTTCTTGGTGGTGGCAGCAGCAGCCTTAGCGTCTCATGCCCGTCTCTGGGGTCCGCGCGCGCGCCCGTCTCTGGAGCTCCTTTAAGCAGCGCTCTTAATCCCCTCTCCTCGCGCACCAGGAAACAAAGAGGGGAGAAAAAGTCTCTTGCCTTTTCGGCAGGTCCAGACTTTTCCCTGGTCTCCCTCCAGGCTAGCCGTGGCGCACTAGCCCCCTGCAGCCTGTGTTTACGCCGCCAACCCCAGTCCTCTCCCGGCGCTCTGACCGAAGCCTGAGTCTTAACTCCCAGCCCCGCCCGCCCCAGCGGGTGAGCAGAAAAGCCTCTCAGACTGGTGAGTACCCTGATCCTCTGTGCGGGAATCTCTCCGCTCTGCCCTCCGCACCCCGTTGCTGCGCTCTCCTCGGCGGCTCCGAAGCTCCCCGCTCTGCCACCCGCAGTCTCCGCCCGCGAAGGGGCTTCCTAGTGTGTGGAAACCTTTTCTCCTTCACAGCTCCCTCCCACTGGTGCAGGTGCCGTCCGTATTCTATTGTCTCTGTTTTTAATTAATTTTTTCTTTTGCTCTACCCAGGTACGTGGGGAGTTTCTTGCCTTTTGGGAGGTCTGAGGTCTTCTGCCAGCGTTCAGTAGGTGTTCTGTAGGAGTTGTTCCACGTGTAGATGTATTTCTGGTGTATCTGTGGGGAGGAAGGTGATCTCCGTGTCTTCCTTTTCTGCCATCTTCCCGAAAGCTGTGTTGCAGTTTTAAAAGTCACCTTGAGCTTCATTTCAGATGATGTGGTGATATGGGAAAAGCACTGGATGGCACTCAGGTGAGTTTGGGTTCTTATCGTATATCTCCATGTCTCTAATAACCAATTGTGTGACCTGCCAAGTAAGTCATCTGTCCCAGTTTCTTTATTTGTAAAATGAGTGGATTGGAATGGGTGATGTTTACGTTTCTCTCCAGGTCCTACATTCAATGAATGCAAAAGGATTATAGAAAGGGGTGGTAGATGACATGTGGGAACAGGATTTAAATAGCATCTTTTGCTGATGTTCAGAATTCATATTAGAACAGTGTTAATGATGGTGATTGTATTAAATCAGAGCACCCTGTGGAAGATCCGCATTGGCTGTGAATGTCAGTTGATTGACTCTTACCTAGTATGGGGCAATTCTACCTGAGAAAATGCAAGTTGAATCAGAGTTACAAGGTTGCCTGTGAGCTGGAGACAACTGAAGATATGTTTTATTTAGTACACAGTGTTATTTTGTTTTGTTTTGTTTTGTTGTTGTTTTGCTTTTGGTGGGAATTGAATGCTTTAGTGGCTTATACTGTAATTTACCAGAGTCCTCACCACTTGGCCTCCTTTACTTGATCTCTCTCCCCTGGAGGTTTTACATTGGTAGTATCCAGCCCCAGGAACTGGTCAGTCAGGCAAAAGTTACTGAGCACCAGCCATGTGCCAGGTGCAGTGGGTGGCACTGGGGATAGCAGGGAAGACACTTAGGATGCAGCTTCTCCACAGTGGAGCTCATGTTCTAGTGAGGAACACTGGTACTGACATCTTTTCACAAATACTTAAATAATGACAAGTGTGCTAAGTGCTGTGAAGGAGCCCTGCAGCGTGCTGTGCATGCGTCTAACAGGAGAATCTAATTTCATCTCAGAGCAGAGGAAGGCTTTCCCCAAGGAAAGGATTTTTAAGCTGAGACCTGAAATACAAGTAGAAATTATTCAGTGAAGAGTATACAAGAAAATGTTAAATGAGAGATGAAGGCATGGATGTGGCGAGTCTATAAGTTTGAAAATGAAGAGTTGATGTCTTGAGCGAGATTAACATAGATTCACAAACACATCTCTATGCCTGTATCTTTAAAACTCATCTGTAAATAACTGGGTGGGAAAAAAAGAGGAACTGTATGAATTTTTCCCATTGTTTACCCTGAAACTTGTGCCCTGCCCCTTACTCAACCTTCCCATTTAGGTCAGTGAGTGATTCACAGGTTCTTTCAGTTATCTGGGCCAGCAAACTCAGAGGTGTCCTTGGCTCTCCCTTCTCCAGCTCACTGCACAACTCTCCAGTCTCCAAATCCCAGTCCTTCTTCCTGTGGAATGTGTTTGACTTCTTCCACTTCCTTTCCTTTCTTCTTTCTCCCATCCTTCTTGAGGACTTTGCACCTCTACAATTCGTCTATCACAATGGAGTCTGAACTACTGTCTTTGCCCGTAGGGGCCTCCATTCCCCACTCAGTTTAAGATGCATCTTCCGAAAGCACTTCTTCACACAGGCTGACCCTCTCAAAGGATGTCTTTGGCCTCCTGTAACCTAAACAACAAAGGCTCAACCTCTTAATCTTCCACCGAGGCCCTAAACCACCATGCGAGCTTACATCCTTATTCCCCACCTGAGTTCTTCCTACTGTCCACACTGGAAAACATAGATGATCTGGTATCATGGTGAGCATTTTGAAAGAAAACTCAGGGTAGCAAAAACATACATTTGGGAGAATGACAATTCTTTTACCCCAATACCCTAGTCTGATAGTAACTTTCTCGGTATTCCTTTTGCTCATATGCACATATACCTAACAAATTTTCATTAGGTGTAATAGACCTTTGAATTTTGCTTATTATGCCTTGTGGTAGACTGTATTTTGCAAGATAACTGCAACATGGTCTTCTATTCATCATGCTCTTCTTCCAATATGACATTTACACTCCTTCTATTGAGAAGTGATAATGTTCACTCCCCTTGAATCTGGGTGGGTCCGTGACTATAGCCAAAGTTATGCTATGTGACTCCTGATGCGAGGTCATGAAAAGTAATATGGCTTTTGCATGGATTTCTCAGGTGCTTGCTTTTGGAATACAGGTACCATGTCATGAGGAAGCAGAGCACACATGGAGAAGCCATGCGGAGAGGCTGTGTATAGGTGTTATGGGCGAGAGCCCTAGGTGAGGTCTCAGTCCACAGCCAGCATCAACTGTGGACTCACTAGACTTGTGAGTGAGGAAGTATTGGAAATAATGCCAGCACCAGCTATGGGCTGACTGCAACCACCTAAGAGACCCACAGAAAGAACTGTCTGGCTGAGGCGAGTCAACTGTAAAGAATAATGAAAAAGTGATTATTGTTTTAAGCCACTTAGTTTGGGGATGATTAATTATTGCAGCAACAGATACCTTAAACCAGTAAAATGTAGACATAATTTTAAATTAGAGGTTATCCTAAGAAAAAATTTCGAAAGGCAGAAGAAATGCTTTATTCCACATATGCCAACATTATTTGTAGCCTGAAAATAATGGGGAAAGAAAACCAGATGTCTAATTTTTGTTTTGTTTTGTTTCTGTGTATCTAGCTTTTTACCGCTTAGCTTATCAACTCCTTAAAGGCAGGGACTGTTTTTAAACTTGGCACCAAGTAGGTTCCTCTACATTCTATTATTATTTGAAAGAATGATAGATTCTATAAATATTTGTTCATAATATATTTTCATAGCTTTTCAAGGGATATTAAAATTATTCCATTTTATTCTTTCAAAGCCTTGTCTCATTTTACAGGTGAGGTTAAGAGTCTTGCTCTAAGGTCACAGAGGTATGACGTGGTCGCACTGGGTCAGGCTTCCCGACTTTAATCCTGGAACATCTTTCACTCCACCAGAGGGGCTCTTTGTTCTCAATTTTCTTTCTAACAATATTTGTAGGAACATAATGGATATTCCTGTGGTCTGGGGAAGGCTGTGTCTTGTTCTGTAGCCTTGATGTGTTTTTGAATAGCCTTGCTGAAGCTCAAAACAGGAGTCAAAATGGGAAAAGTGCCCATTGACCTTGCTGGGGGTTATATTTTAGGCTTAGCGATAATGCATCAGAAAGGCTCCACCCTGGACTGCCTTAAATTTTCTTGTGAAACACCAAGATGATTCGTTACTCTGGTATCTTTAATAACTGATCTTTGCAAAGATTGAGAATCAAAAGAAAGACAATGCAAAAAGCACCAACTGTAGAGTCAGGCAGACCTGGATTTGAAGCCTGACTCTTGCTACTTACCGGTTCTGTGAATTTGAACCAGTTTACTGACCTCTCAGAGCTTCAGTTTCCTCACCGCTTAAATGGGAAACATAGTAGTTCCCACCTCACTGGGTGTTGAGAGAAAAATATGAGATAATGTATGTAAAATCCTATCTATAATGCTTGGCTCTTAATAAACACTGAATAATTAGGAGTTTTTCATATACAACAGAAAAAAGAATTCAGTAGCTTATCATATATATAACAGCCATCTTGTTTAAAATTTTTTTTTTTAATGTAAGAGCTTAAATATTACCTGGAACTATCTAGAGATTCTCATTCAAGGTTTTTGTGTGACCTTGAGCAAATCACTTCACAACTCTGGGCCATAAGGAAGATACGGCTAGAGAATTTCTAAGATTCCTATTTTCTGAATTAAAAACTTTGAGTTTTAAATAGTAACTTATATAACAATAAGCCATTTCAGTTTTGTTAATCTTCTAATTGGTTTCCTTATAACTACCACTTGGTTTGTCTTTCAAATACCAGGTGACCTCCTGCCATTCTCATATTTAATTTGATTTGCTAACAGTTGGAATATGTTTACCCTCTGCAAACATTTCATTAGTAATGACCACAATCTTTACAGTATCATTGTACATTTGCTAAGAATTCAGTCGTTTCTCCATCCTCATGGTGCAACATTCAATTGGGCAGTGTATTTTAGAAGGTGTCAAAACCTATTCTTAAGGCCATGCTGGCTTTCTGCTGGTGGTGTCCAGCCTTGTCTACCAAATAGTGTGCCTGTTATCTTCATTTGTTCAGTTGGAGTTGTTTAAATAAACTAAAATCACAGATGACGTGTGATTTATGGGGGTTATCATTTGCAAAGTGTTATATCAGTAATCCTATAAATTTGATATTATTGTCCCCACTTACAGATGAAAAACTAAGCCTCAGTTTATAACTTATAAATGCAGATAAACAGGAATAAGTAATTTCAGAGCTGAGTCTCTAAGCCTTGTCTTGGTTCTAGAGACTGCCCATTCAACCATACTGTGTGGTTATTTTTTGGAGAGATCCAGGGTCATTCGTGCTTCATGGGTTGAGGGGAAAATTGCTAACCAATCTCTAAATATCTCCCTTGATTATAAATGAACATATCGGAAAAGTAGAAGTGGGAATACATCAGAAACATAGCTAGGAGGCAATCAAGGAAAGAATAATCTCTAAAAATGGTACCTCTCAACAATTAAAAATAATGGTTAACACAACAATTGTCAAAATTATGATGAGGATATTTCAGAGGCTGAACTGGCAGCAACATCAGGGGCATTAAGAGAAGGTAGTGAAAGTGTACGGCCTTCTTACCATCTTCAGACCCTGCAGGCCCCACCTTCCAGCCTATTTCTGCCCAATCACTCCAGGGCTAGATCTGTACAGCCTAACTCCACCTCTGGGTTAAGTGGCTGGAAAAGTAGACATGTAATTATTCTAGAATGGTAAATCAGAGCAATGTGGTGAGTACAGGGCAACGAGGGTAACTGAGTGGCACAGGGGAAATTGCTATGGCCAGGAGGTAGGAGACTTCTCTGAGCCTCAATTCCCTTTCATCTCTAACAGTCCATGATGTAACAGTAAAATGTTTCCTACTGATTATAAAGTTAGAAGTCAGTCCTCAGATTGATACTGCTGAATATGCTCAATGTGTAACATCAGATCTAAGCCTTATTTTTCCTATTTACTTAGCCAGGAATTAGAAATTGGAAAAGTTCATCTCACAAGAGATATTACTTACATAAACCAGGAATGAACATCCTATCTTCTCACATGTACATTCTCAAGGAAGAGCCTTGGGGTGCAACATGGATTTGAGAGTTTGGAAAGGTATGAACAGACAGACAGGGAACTAACTGAGACATGTGCATAGAATGAACAGTGGGAACCAGAACAGCTTTGTTGAGTAGTTAAGATATGTAATGCATTTTACACACCATTTCTAGTCTTTGTAATAGCCCTGAAAGTAAGACAATTTTATCTCTGTTTGACAGATATGGAAGCTGAGGTTCAGGCAGATTAAGAAATGTGCTTAAGCACCCTTAGTATTAATCAAGAGAGCCCTTTTTTTCTATTAGAAGCAGACATGGATTGGTAGGGGGAGTCTCTTGGCTAGAGAGTGGGGTAGATGCCATCTATCTCCCTCTGACCCTATGGCAGGCCTTAGTAGAGATAAGGAAAAGATAATGAAAGTGAAAAATTTGAAGGGGTTGGAAAATTTGAGAGGGAGGATAGAATTTTGGCTGTTGGGGATCTTTGGCCTCTTAGGGTTTTGATAACAGATTGTTGGATTGGAAGCTTTGTGGCTTCAGGGAGCGTGAACTCCTTGAACACTTTTCAGCTGAGGTGGGTCCTAGGTGACTGATTTCTTTGGGGCTAGGGAAACTTCTGGCAAGGCAGTCCTGCTTGGTTCTGCAGAGCAGAACAGGTATAAAGGCAAGGCAGGCTGGAGTATCTGCTTGGGGCAATTCCTGTACAAGGAATCTGCTTAATTCACCAGGTAGGAAATCTGTGACTCAAGACAGATACTTTGTCTAGAAATAAAGCATTTGCTTTTGCTCTGCCTATAAAAAGTAAGATGTGGCCTGGACTAGGAGGAATGAGGCATCCCAGCAATGGCTACATTTATTTTAAGGTGTATATTTAAAAAAAGGAACGATACACAGAAGGATATTCAGTTGTATAGATTCAGGCTATATTAATTCATGTGCATTCTCTATGGTATAACTAACATAAAATAGTTGTTATGTACACAGATGAAGTTGAAATAATTGAATACTCATTTGGCATGTGATCTATAATATATATATTTTAAAATGTGGACTATTCAATTATAAAAATAATCTGAAGAGAAAGAAAACAAGCCATAGACTAGGAGAAAATATTTGCAAAAGACATATCTGATCAAGGACTATTACCAAAATATACAAAGAACTATTAAAACTCAATAATAAGAAAATAAATAATCTGATTAACAAGTAGAAAAAAGATGTAAACACACACCTCACCAAAATATAAAGATTGCTAATAAGCATATGCAAAGGTGCTCCACATCGTAAATCATCAGAGAAATGCAAATTAAAACAACAATGAAATACTACTGCTTACCTATTAGAATTGCCAAAATCTAGAGCATTGACACCAAATGCTGTTTAGAATGTGGAGCAGCAGGAACTTTCATTTATTGCTGACATAAATGCAAAGTGTTACAGCCACTTTGAAAGACAGTTTGGCAGTTTCTTACAAAATGAAACATATTCTTACTACAAGATTTGGCAGTTGTGCTCCTTGATATTTACCCAAATGAGTTAGAAACTGATGTCCATATGAAAACCTGCACACGGGGAATTCCCTGGCAGTACAGTGGTTAGGACTCTGCGCTTTCACAGCCAGGGTCCGGGTTTGATCCCTGATCGGGGAACTAAGATCCTGCAAGCCATGCGGCACGGTCAAAAAAAAAAAAAAAAAAAAAC
>NW_006782062.1:3257495-3269743 GCF_000442215.2 Lipotes vexillifer
AAAAAAAAAAAAAAAAAAAAACACCTGCACACAAATGTTTATAGTGGCTTTATTAACAATTGCCAAAACTTGGAAGTTGTCCTTTAGTAAGGGAACAGATAAATAAACTGTGGTACACCTAGACAATGGAATATTATTTAGCACTGAAAAGATATGAGCCATCAAGCCATGAAAAGGCATGGAGGAACCTTAAATGCATATTAGTAACTGAAAGAAGCCAATCTGAAAATGCTACATACTGTATGATTTTGACTATATGACTTTCTGGAAAAGGTTACACTATGGAGAGAGTAAAAAGATCAGTGGCTACCAGGGGTTGGTGGGGAAGAAGGTATGAACTGGTATAGCACAGAAGACTTTTAGGGCAGTGAAGCTATTCTGTATGATGGTACAATGGTGGATATGTGTCATTATACATTAGTCTAAACTAATGTTAAGGTAAGTACTGCACACTTTAGTATATGTCTTTATCATTCATTCACCAATTATTCTTGGAGCCCCTGCTTTGTTTCAGACATTGTTTCAGGCACTGAGGATGCAGTAGTGACTCAAACAAACCTAAAATCCTTACCATGGAGCTTATGTTCCAGCTGGGGTGGGAAGAAACTCAGAAAATAAGTAAATAAGTATATTATATAGTATCTTAGGCATTAATAAATGCAAGGAAAGGGGAATAGGGAGGACATGGGTGAGGAGAAAGGAATAGGAGAGGAGGATAGGATGGACTCCTATTTTAAAGAGGGCATTTAGGGAAGCCCCATTTTTGACACTTATGGACAAACCTGAAAGAGGTGAGAAAATGAGCCATGTAGATATTTCAGAGCAGGGTATTTGGGGCAGATGAAACAGCAAGTGTTGGTTATGAGGTTTAAGAAACAACAAGGAGGCAAGCATAGTTGGAGTAGAGTGAGCACAGGGGGAGATGGTGGAAGCTGGTCATAATGATGAGTCGGCTAGATCAGGTAGGGCCTTGTGCACCGTTAGGATGACTTGGTTTTTCTTTGGAGTGATGTAGAAAGTCTTTGGAGAGTTTTGAGCAAAAGAGCCACGTGTTTTGACTTATGGTTTAATATGATCACTCTGTTGCTGTTTAGAGAATAGACAATAGTGGAGAGGAATAAAACATGAAGAAGAGACAATAAGGGCAGAGAGTTTAAACAGGGAGATTTAGCTATTTTAATAATCCAGATGAGCTATAATGTTCGCTCGGACTTGAATGATAGCAGTGGAGGTAGGGAGCAGTGATTAGATCTTGTCTATACTGTGAAAGGAAGGCTGATGGGATTTGCTAGTGGATTGTATGTGGGATATAAAAGTCAGTGTGGAGTCAGGATGATTCCAAGTTTTTTGGGTGAGTATCTTAAACAATGGAGTTGGCATTAATTGAGATGAGAAAGACTCTGGAAGAATCAGGTTTTATGGGAACCAAGAGCTCAGGAGCTTGGTTTTAGAAATGTTAAGTTTGAGACATTTTCTATGCAGATGGAGATTTGGATAGATGGGTTTGGAGTACAGGAAGAAATCTGGACTAGAGATGTTTATTTAGTAGTTGTTAGCTTAAATAAAGTATTTATTTATTTTTAACATCTTTATTGGAGTATAATTGCTTTACAATGGTGTGTTAGTTTCTGCTTTATAACAAAGTGAATCAGCTATACGTATACAGACATCCCCATATCTCCTCCCTCTGGTGTCTCTCTCCCACCCTCCCTATCCCACAACCTCTAGGTGGTCACAAAGCACTGAGCTGATCTCCCTGTGCTATGTGGCTGCTTCCCACTAGCTCCCTATTTTACATTTGGTAGTGTATATATGCCCATGCCACTCTCTCACTTTGTCACAGCTTACCCTTCCCCCTTCTGTGCCCTCACCTCCATTCTGTATGTCTGGGCTGTTATTCCTGTCCTGCCCCTTGGTTCTACAGAACTTTTTTTTTTTTTTTTTTTAAGATTCCATATATATGTGTTAGCATACGGTATTTGTTTATCTCTTTCTGACTTACTTCACTCTGTATGACAGTCTCTAGGTCCATCCACCTCACTACAAATAACTCAATTTTGTTTCTTTTTATGGCTGAGTAATATTCCATTGTATATATGTGCCACATCTTCTTTATCCAATCATCTGTCAATGGACACTTAGGTTGTTTCCATGTCCTGGCTGTTGTAAATAGAGCTGCAATGAACATTTTGGTTCATGACTCTTTGTGAATTGTGGCTTTATCTGGGTATATGCCCACTAGTGGGATTGCTGAGTCATATGGTAGTTCTATTTTTAGTTTTTTAAGGAACCTCCAAACTGCTCTCCGCAGTGGCTGTAACAATTTACATTCCTACCAACAGTGCAAGAGGGTTCCCTTTCTCCACACCCTCTCCGCATTTATTGTTTGTGGATATTTTGATGATGTCCATTCTGACTGGTGTGAGGTGATACCTCATTGTAGTTTTGAGTTGCATTTCTCTAATGATTAGTGATGCTGAGCATCCTTTCATGTGTTTGTTTCATGTGTCTGTATATCTTCTTCGGAGAAATATCTATTTAGGTCTTCTGCCCATTTTTGGATTGGGTTCTTTGTTTTTTTGATATTGAGCTGCATGAGCTGCTTATAAATTTTGGAGATTAATCGTTTGTCATTTGCTCCATTTGCAAATATTTTCTCCCATTCTGAGGGGTGTCTTTTTGTCTTGTTTATGTTTTCCTTTGAAATGCAAAAGCTTTTAAGTTTCATTAGGTCCCACTTGTTTATTTTTGTTTTTATTCTGTTTCTCTAGGAGGTGGGTCAAAAAGAATCTTGCTGTGATTTATGTCATGGAGTGTTCTGCCTATGTTTTCCTCTAAGAGTTTTATAGTGTCTGGCCTTATATTTTCATCTTTAATCCATTTCAAATTTATTTTTGTGTATGGTGTTAGGGAGTGTTCTAATTTCATTCTTTTACATGTAGCTGTCCAGTTTTCCCAGCACCACTTATTGAAGAGGCTGTCTTTTCTCCTTGTATATTCTTGCCTCCTTTATCAAAGATAAGTTGACCATATGTTTGTGGGTTTATCTCTGTGCTTTCTATCCTGTTCCATTGATCTATATTTCTGTTTTTGTGCCAGTACCAAACTGTCTTGATTACTGTAGTTTTGTAGTAGAGTCTGAAGTTCGGGAGCCTGATTCCTCCAGCTCTGTGTTTCTTTCTCAAGATTTCTTTGGCTATTCGGGGTCTTTTGTGTTCCCATACAAATTCTGAAATTTTTTGTTCTAGTTCTGTGAAAAATGCCCTTGGTGCTTTCATAGGGATTGCATTGAATCTGTAGATTGCTTGGGTAGTATAGTCATTTTCACAATGTTGATTCTTCCAATCCAAGAATATGATATATCTCTCCATCTGTTTGTATCATCTTTAATTTCTTTCATCAGTGTCTTATAGTTTTCTGCATACAGGTCTTTTGTCTCCTTAGGTAGGTTTATTCCTAGGTATTTTATTCTTTTTGTTGCAATGGTAAACTGGAGTGTTTCCTTTATTTCTCTTTCAGATTTTTCTTCATTACTGTATCAGAACGCAAGAGATTTCTGTGCATTAATTTTGTATCCTGCTACTTTACCAAATTCATTGATTAGCTCTAGTAGTTTTCTGGTAGCATCTTTAGGATTCTCTATGTATCGTATCCTGTCATCTGCAAAGAGTGACTGCTTTACTTCTTCTTTTCTGATTTGTATTACTTTTATTTCTTTTTCTTCTCTGATTGCTACGGCTAAAAGTTCCAAAACTATGTTGAGTAATAGTGGTATCGGGGTGATGGTGGCCTCGTACATTGACCTTGGGTGTGTTCCTCCCTCTGCTATACTTTGGAAGAGTTTGAGAAGTATAGGTGTTAGCTCTTCTCTAAATGTTTGATAGAATTTGCCTGTGAAGCCATCTGGTCCTGGCCTTTTGTCTGTTGGAAGATTTTTAATCACAGTCTCAATTTCAGTGCTTGTGATTGGTGTGTTTATATTTTCTGTTTCTTCTTGTTTCGGTCTCGGAAGGTTGTGCTTTTCAAATAATTTGTCCATTTCTTCCAGGTGGTCCATTTTATTGGCATATATTTGCTTGTAGTAATCTCTTATGATCCTTTGAATTTCTGTGGTGTCAGTTGTTACTTCTTTTCCATTTCTAATTCTATTGATTTGAATCTTCTTCCTTTTTATTTCTTGATGAGTCTGGCTAATGGTTTATCAATTTTGTTTATCTTCTCAAAGAACCTGCTTTTAGTTTTATTGATCTTTGCTATTGTTTCCTTCATTTCTTTTTCATTTATATCTGATCTGATCTTTATTTCTTTCCTTCTGCTAACTTTGGGGTTTTTTTTGTTCTTCTTTCTCTAAATGCTTTAGGTGTAAGGTTAGGTTGTTTATTTTAGATGTTTCTTGTTTTTGACATAGGATTGTATTGCTATAAGCTTCCCTCTTAGAACTGCTTTTGCAGCAATCCATAAGTTTTGGGTCATCGTAAATTCATTGTCATTTATTTCTAGGTATTTTTTGATTTCCTCATTGATTTATTCAGTGATCTCTTGGTCATTTAGC
The DNA here is from genome assembly GCF_000442215.2 of Lipotes vexillifer. Classification (NCBI taxonomy): domain Eukaryota; kingdom Metazoa; phylum Chordata; class Mammalia; order Artiodactyla; family Lipotidae; genus Lipotes; species Lipotes vexillifer. The sequence continues at coordinate 3,262,048 of NW_006782062.1, forward strand.
ATATTGTTTAGCCTCCATGTGTTTGTATTTCTTACAGATTTTTTTCTATAACTGATATCTAGTCTCATAGTGTTGTGGTTGGAAAGGATACTTGCTATGATTTCAATTGTCTTAAATTTTCCAAAGCTTGATTTGTGACCCAAGATATGATCGATCCTGGAGAATGTTCTCTGAGCACTTGAGAAGAAAGTGTATTCTGTTGTTTTTGGATGGAATGTCCTGTAAATATCAATTAAGTCCATCTTGTTTAATGTGTCATTTAAAGCTTATGTTTCAATATTTATTTACATTTTGGATGATCTGTCCATTGGTGAAAGTGGGGTGTTAAAGTCCCCTACTATGAATGTGTTACTGTTGATTTCCCCTTTTATGGCTGTTAGCATTTGCCTTATGTATTGAGGTGCTCCTATGTTGGGTGCATAAATATTTGCAATTGCTATATTTTCTTCTTGGATTGATCAGTATGTAGTGTCCCTTTTTGTCTTTGAAATAGTCTTTATTTTAAAGTCTATTTTGTCTGATATGAGAATTGCTGCTCCAGCTTACATTTGATTTCCAGTTGCATGGAATATCTTTTTCCATCCCCTCGCTTTCAGTCTGTATATGTCCAGAGGTCTGAAGTGGGTCTCTTGTAGATAGCATATATGTGTGTCTTGTTTTTGTATCCATTCAGGTAGTCTATGTCTTTGGTTGGAGCATTTAATCAGTTTACATTTAGGGTAATTATTGATATATATGTCCCTATTACCATTTTCTTAATTGTTTTGGGTTTGTTATTGTAGGTCTTTTCCTTCTCTTGTGTTTCCTGCCTAGAGAAGTTCCTTTAGCATTTGTTGTAAAGCTGCTTAGGTGGTTCTGAATTCTCTTAGCTTTTGCTTGTGTGTAAAGGTTTTAATTTCTCCATTGAATCTGAATGAGATTCTTGCTGGGTAGAGTAATGTTGGTTGTAGGTTTTTCCCTTTCATCACTTTAAATATGTCCTGCCACTCCCTTCTGGCTTGCAGAGTTTCTGCTGAAAGATCAGCTGTTAACCTTATGGGGATTCCCTTGTATGTATTTTGTTGCTTTTCCCTTGCTGCTTTTAATATTTTTTGTTTGTATTTAAGTTTTGATAGTTTATTAATATGTGTTTTGGCATGTTTGTCATTGGATTTATCCTGTATGGGACTCTCTTTGCTTCCTGGATTTGATTGATTATTTCCTTTCCTACAGTAGGGAAGCTTTCAACTATAATCTCTTCAAATATTTTCTCAGATCATTTCTTTGTCTCTTCTTCTTCTGGGACCCCTTAATTCAAATGTTGGTGTGTTTAATGTTATCCTAGAAGTCTCTGAGAGTGTCTTCAATTCTTTTCATTCTTTATTCTGCTCTGTGGTAGTTTTTCTGCCTCAGTTATTCTCCTATTGATTCCTTCTAGAAAATTTTTAATTTCATTTATTGTGTTGTTCATGATTGTTTGTTTGCTCTTAGTTCTTCTAGGTCCTTGTTAAAACTTTCTTGTATTTTCTCCATTCTATTTCCAAAATTTTCGATCATCCTTACTATCATTACTCTGAATTCTTTTTCAGGTAGTGTGCCTATTTCCTCTTTATTTGTTTGGTCTGGTGGGTTTTTACCTTGCTTTTTCATCCGCTGTCTGTTTCTCTGTCTTCTCATTTCGCTTAACTTACTGTGTCTGGGGTCTCCTTTCCACGGGCTGCAGGTTCGTAGTTCCCATTGTTTTTCTTGCCCGCTCCCAGTGGGTAGGGTTTGTTCAGTGTGTTGTGTAGGCTTCCTGGTGAAGGGGACTGGTGCCTGTGTTCTTGTGGATGAAGCTGGATCTTGTCTTTCTGGTGGGCATAACCTCATCTCACAGTGTGTTTTGGGGCGTCTGTGAACCTATTATGATTTTAGGCAGACTCTCTGCCAGTGGGTGGGGTTGTTTTCCTGTCTTACTAGTTGTTTGGCATAGGGTGTCCACCTCTGTAGCTTGCTGGTCATTGAGTGGAGCTGGGTCTTAGTGTTGAGATGGAGATCTCTGGGAGAGGTTTCACTGTTTGATATTACATGGTGCCGGGAGGTCTTTCATGGGCCAACGTCCTGAACTCAGCTCTCCCACCTCAGAGACACAAGTCGGACACCTAGCTGGAGCACCAAGACCCTGTCAGCCACACGGCTATCATGGCCACTGGGCAGTTGGAGGCTGCCAGACAAGCAGGGGCCTACACGCACACCGGCTCTTGCCTGTGCCTCACACAAGCAGCACTCCCGGTTTAAATTGACCAGGAAACCAAATATAGTATTTAAACCCATGAGTCTGACTGAGATCACCATGAGCTGGTACAGGGGTGTGGTGAAAGTACTGAGTCCTTGAACACTCTAAGAGAGAGAGATCAAAGGCGTGAGAGCAATTTCTTTATACCTATTTTAATGTAATCTTCTTCTAATATGGTGTTTTAGGTTGCTCTATTTCACTTAGCAATTATATCATGAACATTATCACATTTTAGTATATATTCTACAATATTACTTTAAAAAAATACAAAGTAGTTTCTTTTCTTTTTTAAAAAATTTTCTTAACAGAGAGTTGATACAATATCACTTTTAATGGCTCTTATGAATACATCATAACATGTGCAACCAATCTCCTTTTGTCAGGCTTTTGAGTTGCTTATAATTTTCCCAAATTACAACATGTTTTTTGTATGTTAAATGAATATTCCTATAAATACATATTAGAATATGTCTTCATTTCTTTAGGATACATTTGTAGAAGTGGAATTGTTAGATCTTTTGTTGAATTTTATCAAATTTTCTCTCCAGAAAAGTTATAACAAGAAATTATTACAAGAAAATGCTATTTCTCTACACCTTGCCTGAACTAGTTTCTATGAATCTTTGTAATCTTTGCCAATCTGAGAGGTGAAAATGATTGATAAATATACAATTTTATTACCTCAGTTTAGTATTTTTTATGATTAGCAATGCAGTTGAGTATATTTTCATGCTTATTGGCCATTCGTAGAGATGATTTCTTTTGCTTCTCAGCTGTGACCCAGTCGTAATATGTGAAGATGACCACAGAGTCCTTTCTGCCTCTCCCTTCCTCCATCAGTGCAGCTCAGCTTAAGGGTGGCTCTCGATGGTGTAAATACCAGGATCAGATGCACTGTCTTCACCTTTGTATCTCCAGTGAATATGACTGGCCTTGGCAAGGCCTCTCCTTTCAAGTTTGCTGTTTACCAACACCACCACCTAAATAGTATGTAAAAGAGTGAGGTGAATTCTCTGCTAATGTTCTGCCAAATCTAAGTTCAGAAGTTTAGGAAGACAGGCTCTTTAAGTTAGACACAGCCAAAGATTAGTCAGTAGGAATATACTGCAATTCTTATACTTCTCCTTTTTTGCCCATTTAAGAAATTCTCTGTTGTGATTGTCCTATAGTTAACTACTGGAGGTAATTTTAGGAAAAGTTAATACCATAATTTTTATATATTGGAGAAACAAACCACATTTGGAACTTGGCAAATGATTTCAACTATATCTCTTTTCCTAAATGTTTCAGGCAAAGCCAAAGGTATTCTGGGCCAAGCCTCTCCCTCTTCAAATTCCAACTGCTGTGTATTTAAAAAGAAATCTAAGCTGCCTGAATCTGATTCCTTTACCCTTAAATTGTCAAATGCATTTTATTAAGACATGCTTGGTGTTGAAAAGAATTTAAGGCTTTCTCCTTTATACAGAACCAGGAAATCTCATTTTGTTGGCTGTAAACAGAACTTGAACCTCAAAAGGATAAAATTCAGTTTGAAAATTTCAAACTCATGAGTTAAGAGAATAACCATTTTGGCATTTTCCTTTTTCTAGTTATTATTTTCATTTGATTCTCAGCTTTTATTTAAAAAAAGAAGAAAATAAAGTTTTATGGGAAACATATTGATCAACTATATTCCATTCATAAAGATTAGGTCAGAATTAAAAGACTGAACCTTCTGATTTTTCAAGAGGCTTCTGAGAGAACTGAAGTGAAATTATATCATTAATAGCATTTTCAAGGGGCCTGTTCCAAAACACTGGTTGACATTTTCCTTTATTACATTCTGATGATATTTGAATGATTTAGGTTTTGTGACATGTCCCCAAATAGACTTGATGAATAAATAAATTTCCATTAGTTATAGCACTTCAAGTCATATGCAACCCTGATATACACTTAGAATTCTTAATAGTTTAATATTTTTTAATTTAATTACTTGATTATTCGACTATGATATTGCTGTTTCTTAATAAACTCATGCTTAAAGAGTCAGTCTTTAAGTGGAAATCTATGAATCTTCATGTACTTACCAAAAGAAATAAAAGGAAATCCTCAAAAGCAAAAAAAAAAAAAAAAAAAAAAATTTTCAAATAGACTTGATGAATAAATAAATTTCCATTAGTTATAGCACTTCAAGTCATATGCAACCCTGATATACACTTAGAATTCTTAATAGTTTAATATTTTTTAATTTAATTACTTGATTATTCGACTATGATATTGCTGTTTCTTAATAAACTCATGCTTAAAGAGTCAGTCTTTAAGTGGAAATCTATGAATCTTCATGTACTTACCAAAAGAAATAAAAGGAAATCCTCAAAAGCAAAAAAAAAAAAAAAAAAAAAAGTTATACCACCAGAACAATATTAAAAGGCAAAACTCAGGACCAGATGGTGCTGGTACTTTTATCACATCTTTGGAACTGGATGCCTTAGGCACCAATTAACTTAGTGAATATGACTTAGTGAATTTTCCATCCTTTCTGTATTTTTTACTTTTTTAAAAAATTTATTTTATTGTGGTAAGAATACTTAATATGAGATCTACTCTCTTAATTTTTAAAATGTATAGTACAGTATTGTTAGCTACAGGCATAATGTTGTACAGCCAATCCCTAGAACTTATTCATCTTGTATAGTTGAAACTTTATTACCCATTGATTAGCAATTTCCCATCTCCCCTTCCCTTCAGCCCCTGATAACCACCATTCTACATTATATATACACACACACACACATTATATTGTAATATGTATACATACTGCATAACATTATATATATATAATCACATTTTCTTTATCCATTCATCTATTTATCAACATTTACGGCTAAAGAATTGTATAGTCACTTCTCCAAAGAAGACATACAAGTGGCCAACAAGTATATGAACAGGTGAACAACAAGTATATGATGTTCAATGTCACTGATTTTCAGGGAAATGCAAATCAAAACCACAATGAGCTACTACTCACACCTGCTAGGATGGCTATTGTCAAAAGAACAAAAGACGAATGTTGGTGAGGATGTGGAGAAATTAGAATCCTTGTGCACAGTTGGTGTGAATGTAAAATGATGCAGCTGCTATGGAAAAACTGTGGAGGTCCCTCAAAAAATCAAAAATAGAACTACCATATGATCCAGCAATCCCATTCCTGGGTGTTTATCCAAAAGAATGGAAATCAGGATCTCAAAGAGATACCAACACCCCAGTGTTCATTGCAGCACTTTAAAATTTTTTTAATTAGCAGAAATCTAATGTTACTAAAATGACAGTTTTACAGTAACATATAAAAAATGTTTTTTGTTTACTTTTTCTGTTTGAAGATGGCAGACTAAATACAATTTGTGGTCTGCTTCTTCAGTCCAAATATTTAAGAAAAATAGGAAAGATTTTTGTTTGTTTATGTTAGTGATTAAATACATAGCACACACTTAAAACAATCCCAGGAGAAGGGAAACATCATAATCTACGGAGGGAAGTAATAAACAAAGAGGAAACAGAGCAGGATGCTTCATAGCAGAGTTTGCGGGAGCAATAGGCAGGAGGCAATCTAGGGACAGCAATGACACTGTCTACCCCCAGGTAGGAGCAAGGAGTATGGGACTTTGGGTATAGAGATAAGGCAGTGCTCCTGGAGACTGGTGATGAACTAGAAGTGAAAGGAAACTTCATTCGCAGAAGACCAACCATGGAGGTACTTAGCCCAGTGGCACATCCACCTTTCCTGTGACCCCACTAACATATATGGAAAACACTACTATGCAAGTTTGCAGCAAGTCTCAACCCCTCCCTGCAGACAAACTGGGCACATAGATTCAGAATATAATTTAAAAGGGACAGGCAGCCACAAAACACAATAAATTTAATTAATATCCAGAGACATGTAAAGGATACCATTTTAAATGTAAAACAACAAATTGTTATGAAAAAGAACTAGAAATCTTGGAAAAAAAAACTTTGTTAAAAGTTGCTGTAAGTGAGCTACAAGAAATATGTGCTCATTCTAGAAAGCTGAGAAATTACTGAAAGTTATTAAAAAGCTGGAAAGATCACCCATAAATTTACCATTCAAAGATTACTGCTGTTAATGTTTAAGCAAATTTCTTTCTAGTCATTTTCTCTTCACATTTTTACAAAATATCATACTGAGTATATTAGGTCTACCTGCTATTTTTCCCAGAACAATTTAGGAAAAAGATACTTTAAGGTGCTACTAGATACCTTTCCTACTAATTAATATATATTATCCACTGATTGTTTTTTCATACATATAACATTTTGGAACATTTTATTATAATGCTTTACATTAACAAGGAGTCCAAACATAGGGCTTATGCTCGACTCTTTAGCAATCTGGCGGCTCCTTTATTGTCTTCTTTTTCACATTGAATTTGGTAAAGATGTGAGCACACACTTTCCCTTTAAATGTAGAGTGTTTCTGTCATGCTTAATTTTATGACTCTTACAATTACTCTTATAAAAGATCTGCTATTACTAGAAACTTCAGCTCTTGGGTTAATAATCCTGCATTTTAATGAGCTCTAGGTAATTATACTTTGAAGTCCAAGACTTCTTTTCAAAAATTGTAAATAGAGGTTCTTCTTTTTATAACTATGTAATTTTAATTTCATGTTGAAAAGCAATGAAAATTTGCACATTATAACACAACTGTAATTTTAGAGGGAAAAATCTAAAATAATCTACTAAAAATAGACCAGGTAATTTTAATTCAGGTCACTTCTTCACAAGGGTAGTCAAAATAAACTAAGAAAAAATCTTCTTCAGAAGCTAAAGAATTAATCTACTACTCACCGTGAGAAAATAGCAGGCGGATAGGAAGACCTGTGAAACAAAGTTGGTTTTCTGCTTTATGAAAATGATTTTGTCAATGCCAAGTCTCACTAATGTTAAATGGAAAATAGATATTTCAGTTGCTAGCTTTTCTCTAAGCAGGTACTGCAGCCACCTGGACCCTACCAGAACCGTAAGAATTTGGTGTCATAAAGAAGATACATTCTAACTTTCCCACATTAAGCTGATTCTGTGTTGCCAGTTGATCTCCCCTATGACAGGGGTCTCTACCTTCTTCCTCCAAAACCCCACCGTATTTTCCTGAATCTCAAGATTTAGTACTAGGTAGTTTCTAGGTATTGTGATCATGATGCCAAATTTAAATTTTTTGCCCTATTTTGAGGACAAGGGAGTTGAATGCTTTCATGCTTCCCTTCCTCAAGTGTCCAAGCACCTCTCCTTGGAATGAGTAAAATGCTGGAGAGAGGGAGCCTTGAGGTGAACCCAGTGCGCCTGGGATGGTTATGCCCTGTAGTGTTACCTCCTTACATTAGATATGAGATTATAAACAACTTGAGGCAGGAACTCAGGCTTACAGATCTTCTCTTTCCC
>NW_006782062.1:3270352-3281503 GCF_000442215.2 Lipotes vexillifer
ATTATAAACAACTTGAGGAAGGAACTCAGGCTTACAGAACTTCTCTTTCCCTCTTAGCTCTCATCACAATATCTTGTGCCTAATATGGAGGATAAATAAAAGCAAGTAAAATGTAAATTTTATGGGCTAGACTTGTGCCTCTGTAATCTGATTATCTGACCTTAAGTTATTTCACTTCTCCAAGCCTCACTTTTCATCTCTAAAATAGGGATAATAATTCCACCTCCCCATAATTATGTAATAATCCATAGTTATAATTAGAAAAGTAATATAATCTGTGTAAAGTGTTTAGCATAGTGACTCTAAGTGTTTGATAAAAAGTTATTGTTAAGTAATAATGGTATTGATTCTGCTTAGAAATACTTGCTGATGTGTTGAAAAATTTATCTTTCTTCAAAGGCTTTATGCTCCTTTATGTTGAATGTGCATTTTAAATAATCAGAAGTTATCTTTCGGTTAGATATTTTTGTTGGCATACTTTCCGTATGTAAGTATTAGAAGGATTAGTTGTCACATAAGAAATATTTAAGGAAGTCCATTCTTAACCAGCCAGGCAACTGATAGCATTCTCACTAATGCCTATAATATAGGATTGGATGAAGATCAGCTTCATAGTAAAGAGACCTCTATGAGGCAGCTTAACTCTCTAGACAGTTTGCCAAATAAGTATCACTTTTTTGAAGGCAAATTTGAAAAGACATTCATATTTTGTTATCCTCTACTGAAAACATATGCTTCATTTCCTTGAGCTACCTCACTATCAGTTCACAGATTATTTACCTTTTTAAAGAGTTTTTGTTGCGGGGAGGGATTTATTTTACAGAGAAATTAACTAAAGCAAAAATTTCAATTTCAGCAGTACTGAATTTATAAATTGGCCTTTTGAAGAAAACTAATCTCTCTAGTTATGTTGAATATTTACGAGACCTTGAACAAGATGACTATAGCTCTGTGGCTTTCTTATTAAACGTTAAGAAAATTAAACTGAACAAAAAATGGAAAAAACAAATTTTATTCTACCCCCTAATCTTTCTGATGCATTTGTAGTGTGAATCAGACTGGATAAGCATGTTACATGTATATTTGAGATAGTAGCCTCTTGAATGGGCATTCTTAAGAGGAATATGTTTTAGGTTTTAATGAATAATGAAAAATTTACTAATGCAGGGCCTCCTATTTCTAATTGTTCCTATGTTAATTAAGTCAATTTAAAACATATTCTCATAGGATGCAAGGGAAAGCACAAACATGAAGGTTTATGTAAACTTTAATTAGGCACATGGAAAAACACGTCAACGTTTTAAAAAAGGAAATGTGCTTAAGGAACAAATACACAATTTCTTAAAAGCTTACTCATGTTGACCCACTAAGCAATGTCAAGAGAAAGTCAAAACTCAAATCATCAGAAAATTGGGTCTGTGCCATCAGAAAATTGGTGCAATCCAAAGTGTCAAGCAAGCAGCTCTGAGCAAAGTCTGCGCTTCAAATGCAATTACACCACAATAATAATAATAATAATTACGTGTTTTTATTATAATGTAACCTGAATTTTTTCAGACCTCATCAGCCTGTGAATATAAATGAAGTTACCTTATTAGTCATTATTCAAATTACTCTGGCTCATTGCCTCCATCTGTATAATAGAACTCTCTGAAAAGTCTTACTCAGTTATTTCCCTAGATGTGCTCACCTCCAAGCGTGCCCTTGCTAAATCCTGTATCCTTCTGCTGCTCTACTATTGATGATTCCTTAAGAAAGTAGTCTCTTTCACTGTCCTGTGTGCTGCTATCCTCCTGAGTACCGTGGGTGGTTCCACTCTTCTGAGGAATTGAGCCAACACTGTGCCCAAGGGATTGCTCTTTCCCAATTGGATTGCTCTCTGTAAGTGGGGGTTCACAGTGGGCTTGATATGGCACAGCTCTTCCATGGGTCTTTATGGCTCTAATAGGATGCAGACACAAGTCTGATTGGGTAGGGCCAGCAGACAATTCCAAGTAACAGATTTGTTCAAATACTATGTCTCTTTTTTTCCAAATCAAGTTCTCATGCACACTGGTCCTCATATGTACTGAACTTTGAACAAGTCCACTATACCATTATGTCTAGCCATTGTCATAATCATTAGACAGATAACACACTGAACACTTAGGGTGTGTCAGGGACTGCTATATAGGAATTTTATGAGTTGGTATCTATTATTATCCCTACCTTTTCAGATGAGGAAACTGAGGCCTAGAAAATTTAGCTAAAATACCCAGAGGCATGGAACTAGTAAATGGTGGAACTTCGTTTCAGAGAAATCTGAATTTTAAATCTGATGCAAGATGTGAAGCCCATTAGAATAATAATACTGCTATTATTATTCCCTCCTTTATTACCAAGTGCTTTACAGATACTATCTTATTTAATCATTTTGAACTCATCAAGAGGTGTTAATCTCAAGGAGTTGTAAAGATAAAGAAACACGGTAAGAGGAATAAGTAATTTTCCCAGTGTCCCCTAACTAGAGAAGGGGAGAACCATAATACGAGTTTATGTATGTCTGATTCTAAAGATCTTTGATATATGTGAAGTCCTCACAGAAATTACTTTTACCTCTTTTATGTGTACTTGGGGATTGGGTTTTGTCTTCTTTAAGTGTTTGAACTTCTGAGTTTAGCTCTTTATACAGCAATTTATTGCTGTGTGCTCTTGAACAAGTTACTCAAGTGTTCCAAACTTCAGTTTCTTCATCTGTGAAATGGGGATGATTATGACAGAACCTACCTCATAGGGCTGTTGTAGAGATCCAATGAAATAATTCTTATACACATCACAGTTCTTGCTACGTGAAAATGCTCAGGCTGTGTTAGCTGACATTGGTAGTATTAACAAAATTAAACACTGAGTAGAATGGTACTAAAGCTGTCAAATTGTAAATAATATTTAGCAAAATCAAAGCTATCCTGTAAATCTTTAAAGAAATCTCAGATCTTTAATACTAAACAAATAGTTACCTTTAAAGTTAGTTTCCACACAAAGAAAGCAAGTCTGTACAGCTAAAGAGTGGGAATCCTCTTCACAAGTTAGGATTGGGAAGGCAGGTCTGTGACCCTACCTCTAGCAGAGACACTGCTCAAATAGTAGTTCTAAATAGATTGTGAGTCTTGTAGATGAGAAGGTCATGAGCTGAAAGGAAGACTTTGTCAATAAAATTTTAGCTAAATGAGGAGAGAATTTTAACTAAATGAGGAGAATATTGAAATCATATCAAGCATCTTTTCTGATCACAGTGCTATGAGATTAGAAATCAATTACAGGAAAAAAATGTAAAAACCAGAAACACATGGAGGCTAAACAATATGTTACTAAATAACCAAGAGATCACTGAAGAAATCAAAAAGGAAATAAAAAAATACCTAGTGACAAATGATAATGAAAACACGATGATCCAAAACCTATGAGATGCAGCAAAAGCAGTTCTAAGAGGGAAGTTTATAGCTATACAAGCCTACCTCAAGAAACAAGAAAAATCTCAAATAAACAATGTAACCTTACATGTAAAGGAACTAGAGAAAGAAGAACAAACAAAACCCAAAGTTAGCAGAAGGAGAGAAATCATAAAGATCAGAGCAGAAATAAATGAAATAGAAACAAAGAAAACAATAGCAAAGATCAATAAAACTAAAAGTTGTTTTTTTGAGAAGATAAACAAAATTGATAAACCATTAGCCAGACTCATCAAGAAATAGAGGGAGAGGACTCAAATCAATAAAATTAGAAATGAAAAAGGAAAAGGTACAACAGTCACCGCAGAAATACAAAACATCCTAAGAGACTACTACAAGCAACTCTATGCCAATAAAATGGACAACCTGGAAGAAATGGACAAATTCTTAGAGAGGTATAACCTTCCAAGACTGAACCAGGAAGAAATAGAAAATATGAACAGACCAATCACAAGTAATGAAATTGAAACTGTAATTAAAAATCTTCCACCAAAAAAAAGTCGAGGACTTTTTATGGCTTCACAGGTGAATTCTATCAAACATTTAGAAAAGAGCTAACACCCATACTTCTCAAACTCTTCCAAAAATTTACAGAGGAAGGAACACTCCCAAGCTCATCCTATGAGGCCACCATCACCCTGATACCAAAACAAGACAAAGATACTACAAAAAAATAAAATTACAGATCAGTATCACTGATGAATATAGATACAAAAATCCTTAACAAAATGCTAGCAAACAGAATCCAACAACACATTAAAAGAATCATACACCATGATCTAGTGGGATTTATCCCAGGGATGGAAGGATTCTTCAATAAACACAAATCAATCAATGTGATATACCGTATTAACAAACTGAAGAATAAAAACCATATGATCATATCAATAGATGCAGAAAAAGCTTTTGACAAAATTCAACACCATTTATGAAAAAACTCTCTAGAAAGTGGGCATAGAGGGAACCTACCTCAACATAATGTAGGCCATATACAACAAACCCACAGCAAACATCATTCTCAATGGTGAAAAACTGAAAGCATTTCTTCTAAGATCAGGAAAAAGACAAGGATGTCCACTCTCACCACTATTATTCAACATAGTTTTGGAAGTCCTAGCCATGGAAATCAGAGAAGAAAAAGATACAAAAGAAATACAAACTACTAGAGCTAATCAATGAATTTGGTAAAGTTGCAGGATACAAAATTAATGCACAGAAATCTCTTGCATTCCTATATACTAATGATGAAAAATCTGAAAGAGAAATTAAGGAAACACTCCCATTTACCATTGCAACAAAAGGAATAAAATACCTAGGAATAAACCTACCTAGGGAGACAGAAGCCCTGTATGCAGAAAACTATAAGACACTGATGAAAGAAATTAAAGATGATACCAACAGATGGAGAGATACACCATGTTCTTGGATTGGAAGCATCAATATTGTGAAAATGACTATACTACCCTAAGCAATCTACAGATTCAATGCAATCCCTATCAAATTGCCAGTGGAATTTTTTACAGAACTAGAACAAAAAAATCTTAAAATTTGTATGGAGACACAAAAGACCACAAATCGCCAAAGCAATCTTGAGGGAAAAAAACAGAGCTAGAGGAATCAGACTCCCTGACTTCAGACTATACTATAAAGTTACAGTAATCAAGACCATATGGTAATGGCACAAAAAAAGAAATATAGATCAATGGAACAAGATAGAAAGCCCAGAGCTAAACCCATGCAGGTATGGTCAACTAATGTATGACAAAGGAGGCAAGGATATACAATGGAGAAAAGACAGTCTCTTCAATAAGTGGTGCTGGGAAAACTGGACAGCTACATGTAAAAGAATAAAATTAGAACATTCCCTAACACCATACACAAAAACAAACTCAAAATGGATTAGAGACCTAAATGTAAGACCGGGTATCATAAAACTCTTAGAGGAAAACATAGGAAGAACACTCTTTGACATAAATCACAGCAAGATGTTTTTTTGATCCACCTCCTAGAGTAATGGGAATAAAAACAAAAATATACAAATGGGACCTAATGAAACTTAAAAAGTTTTGCACAGCAAAGGAAACCATAAAGAAGACAAAAAGACAACCCTTAGAATGGGAGAAAGTATTTGGAAGTGAATCAACAGACAAAGGATTAATCTCCAACATATATAAACAGCTCATGCAGCTCAATATTAAAAAAACAAAAACCCAATCCAAAAATGGGCAGAAGACCTAAATAGACTTTTCTCCAGAGAAGACATACAGATTGCCAAGAGGCACATGAAAGCTGCTCAACATCACTAATCATTAGAGAAATGCAAATCAAAAGTACAATGAGTTATCACCTCACACCAGTCAGAATGGGCATCATCAGAAAATCTACAAACAAATGCTGGAGAGGATGTGGAGAAAATGGAACACTCTTGCACTGTTGGTGGGAATGTAAATTAATATAGCCACTATGGAGAACAGTATGGAGGTTCCTTAGAAAACTAAAAATAGAATTACCTTATGACCCAGCAATCCCACTACTGGTCATATACTCAGAGAAAACCATAATTCAAAAAGACACACTCGGGCTTCCCTGGTAGCTCAGTGGTTGAGAGTCCGCCCGCTGATGCAGGGGACATGGGTTCATGCCCTGGTCTGGGAAGATCCCACCTGCTGCGGAGCAGCTAGGCCCGTGAGCCATGGCCGCTGAGCCTGCGCATCCGGAGCCTGTGCTCTGCAACAGGAGAGGCCACAACAGTGAGAGGGCTGCATACCACAAAAAAAAACAAAAAAAAAAGACACATGCACCCCAATGTTCATTGCAGCACATCTACAATAGCCAGGACATGGAAGCAACCTAAATGCCCGTTGACAGATGAAAGGATAAAGAAGATGTGGTACATATATACAGTGGAATATTACTCAGCCATATAAAGGAACGAAATTGGGTCATTTGTGGAGACATGGATGTATCTAGAGACTGTCATACAGAGTGAAGTAAGTCAGAAAGAGAAAAACAAATATCGTATATTAATGCATATATGTGGAACCTAGAAAAATGGTACAGAGGAACCGGTTTGCAGGGCAGAAATTGAGCCACAGATGTAGAGAACAAACGTATGGACACCAAGGGGGGAAAGTAGCAGGGGGTGTGGTGGTGGTGTGATGAATTGGGAGATTGGGATTGCCATGTATACACTGATGTGTATAAAATGGATGACTAATAAGAACCTGCTGTATGAAAAAAATAAATAAAAGGAGAAAAAAATGATACCTCACACACAGAAAATCAATCTCTCAGCAATGTTTTATAGTTTTCTTTTTAGAGGTCTTGTTTAAAAAGAAAATTGTGCAAAGAACTTGAATAGGCATTTCTCTAAAGAAAACCTACAAGTGGCCAATAGGTATATGAAAAGATGCTCAACATCTCTACTCATCAGAGAAATGCAAATCAAAACCACAATGAGATATCACCTCATATCTGCTAGGATGGCTATTACTTAAACATAATTTTTTTAAAAAAAGAAAAGATAAGTGTTGAGGAGGTTGTGGAAAATAGGAAACCCTTTTATACTATTGGTGGGAGTGCAAATTGGTGTAGCCACTACAGAAAATAGTATGGAGGTTCCTTAAAAAATTAAATATAGAACTACCATATGATTCAGCAATCCCACTTTGTATATATATGCAAAGAAATTGAAATCATGATGTCAAAGACATCTCTGAACTCCCATGTTCATTGCAACATTATTCCCAAACTTAGACATGGAAGAAAGCTAAACGTCCATTGATGGCTGAATGGATAAAGAAAATGTTTAATATACATATATAAGAAAAAGAGAGAGAGAAGGGAAATGTAGAGTTATTTTACTAGATGGCAAGCATAATATTTTGGAATAGGGTCATGTCTTAATCATGTTGAGGTTTTTCTGAATCTAATATTGCCTGGCACACAGTAGAAGTTTAGTGTATATTTGGGGGAATATGAAATAACCAACTTTCCATGGCAACCCTATGGTTTTATAAAGACAAAATTTTACACTGTAATTATTTTTGCAAAGTTTCTTTTTTGTGTCCCAGAGCAAGTTACTTAAAACCTAAATTAAGCCCCAGAACAACAGGGCCAGGTTTGAGGTAGGGAGATTCAAATTGCATGCTGCTAAGAAACACTGTCTGATAATTTGGTTTCTCAATTCAAGGAGCATGCCTTTAACTTATCCTCTTTCTTGGAAATCTTAAATGAGTTAGGACCAGTTTCCATGCAATTGGCCTGCTGTTTTTCCCTTTCTTAGAATTGAGTATGGTATGTGAAAAGGAAGTGGGAAGAGATCAAGTGCACTGATACAGAAGTTCATGTTGAATATGGGTAGAAATGACATTGGCTAGCCTGGTTCGAAGTTATTTCGAATTCTCTTTGTCTTTATTCAATACATGTTTATTAAGGAGTGAGCTATATAGTGGGTGGACCAAAAAGTGCCTTTGGTTTTTTAAGTAAAAATAAAAGACATATTTTTCATTTTCACCAAGAACTTTATTGAATAACGTATTGTTCCACTACCTTCTGCCATTTTTCAGGCAGCTTCATAATTCCATCTTCCCAAAACTTTTTATCTTTTTGAGGAAAGAACTGTTCCAGGTGCCTTTTACAGTCTTCAAGGGAATTGAAATTTTTTCCATTAAGAGAATTTTGTAAAGACCGAAATAAATGGAAATCCAAAGGTGCAGTGTCTGATGGATACTGCAGATGAATCAGAATTTCCCAGCCAAGCTGTAACGGTTTTTGACTGGTCATCAAAGAAACGTGCCGTCTTGCATTATCCTGATGGAAGATTATGCATTTTCTGTTGACTAATTTTGGATGCTTTTTGTCGAGTGCCGCTTTCAGTTGGTCTGATTGGGAGCAGTACTTGGAATTAATCTTTTGGTTTTTTGGAAGGCGCTCATAATAGAGGACTCCCTTCCAATCCCACCGTATACACAACATCACCTTCTTTGGATGAAGACCGGCCTTTGGTGTGGTTGGTGGTGGTTCATTTCGCTTGCCCCACAATCTCTTCTGTTGCATGTTATTGTACAGTATCCAATTTTCATCGCCCATCACAATTTGTTTTAAAAATGGAACGTTTGCATTACGTTTCAGTAGAGAATCTTATGTGGAAATGTGGTCAAGGTTTTTTTTGCTTTACTTATGTGGAACCCAAACATCAAAGTAATTCGCATAACCAATCTGGTACAAATGACTTTCAGTGCTTGATTTGGATATTTCGAGTATGTTGGCTGTCTCCTGCGTGGTATAACGTTGATTGTTCTCAATTATTGTTTGGATTTGATAGCTATCGACTTCAACTGGTCTACTTGACTGTGGAGCATCGTCCAGCAAGAAATCTCCAGCACAAAACTTCACAAACCACTTTTGACGCATCTGATCAGTCACAGCACCTTCTCCACACAGTGCACAAATCTTCCTTGGCTTTTCAGCTGCGTTTTTACCTTTCTTGAAGTAATAAAGGATAATATGCTGAAAATGTTGCTTTTTTTCTTCCATCCTCAATATTAAAATGGCTACACAAAAATTCACCAATTTTGATAAGTCTTTTTTTAAATGCACGCTGATATGACAGCTGTCGCATACAATCTAACAAAATTGTTTTGAATGAAGTTAAAGACAACTAAGTACTACTGGAGCCATCTTACAGAAAAAACCGAACGAACATTTTGGCCAGCCCAATATAAGCAAGGTGCTCAGTGCTAGGGTCATAAAAATGAACAACGGAGGGTTCCACACTCTATGAGATCACAGACCAGTGGAAAAAATCAAGATGAATGATTGAACAGATGATTAGTCAGAGTTCTATTATTTTTCATCAATTAATTTCTATATTAATAATTATTACCATGAATAGGGATCTGGTACTTTATAGGTATTTTACCATTTACACCCTTAGGGTAAGTATTCTTATTTCATAGCAGTGGAAACCAAGGCTTAGAGAGCATATGCCACCAACCCAGCAAGGGTGGAGTCAGGATTTGGACATATTCTGTGTGACTTCCTAGTCTGTGATCTTTCAAAGAGAGTCCACTACTATCCAAGATGGACTTTAGCCAAACTTCTCAGCCCATAACACCAATGTATAATTTTATAAACCATGCCCATGGTAAAAAACTTCAAAGGAGCTTTCAGCTCATTTTCCCTTGCTTCGGTAATTTTTAATTTATATTTTCTTAAACTCCAATAATTAATTACCAAACACACAGAGGGAAAAAAAGTCAGATTTGTTTTGTGTTAGCCATGTGTTTCCATTTAACATTTCCATGTGAGGAGGTGATGAGGATGGTTGCGAGCAGCAAACGTGGTGATCTTGCACATAACGTCACGGGCTGAGTCTGTGTTTTGCTGGGGAGCCTCAGCTGCTCTCTGAAGCTGTGCTTCCTGCTTAGCAGAGTCATGCAAAGGCTTTCTTTATGCCAACTCCATCTCTTTGACAATTCAAGTAGGTGGTTGGCTTAGGCTCTACAAGCCTTGTGTTCTGTTCAGTGTTACAAACATGTTTTGGCTCTCTACTGTGTTAAGATCCTGGGTTAGGTGCGGGGAGAGCTATGGTTCTTGGTCCCTTGCTGTCCTGTAGCTTTCTTTCTGGTGGGGGGAGACCCTCTGATGACTAAGGGCACAGCTGAAGCTAAGAGAAGTCAGAGGGCAGTCCTATAAGAAAGTGACCTGCAACAGCTCCAAAGGAATATTATTGGCAAAGGGGAGCTGACTTCCTGGTAGAAAAATGAAGAAAAGAAGCTGGACTTATTGACTCTGTTATGCGGGCTTCATTTGCCATTGCACTTCTATTTACTCCTCAAGACAACAATGTGACAGATGGGCATTTTTAATTTTTTTTAATTAAAAAAGTAATACAAGTATAACTAAAAGTTAAAATCATGTTAGAGCATATACATCTCACCGCACACCTCCGGTTTCCATCCCCAAGAGCAACCAGAGTAAATGGTTTCTTCTATATTTTTCTGGTAACTTCCTAATTAAATATATGTGCATTTCTCTGTGAATACATCCTTTATTTTAATACAAAGGGGAATACACTAAAATACCCTGTTGTGGATCTGACATTTTTCACTTAACAATATATCCCAAGGTAATTTTCATGACAATAAGTACATATGGCTTCACCTCTTTTATTTTAATCGTTACACAGTTTACAATATATATGTTGGAACTTTGAGGGGATCCAATAAATAGCACCCCTCTTCCCCTGCCCCCTGCTCCCACATTCTGAATAATTTGAGAACAAAACAAATGGATGGCACATTGAGGCCACAGATTTAATTTTATTTCAGATAGGGGCCAGAACCAGAGGCTGGGGTTTTACGTGACTCATCAAGTAGGCTTGTTAATACTTAACCTGCCTATGTAAAACCCATTTGTGTAGCCTAGCACAGTTCTCCAAATGAAGAGTAAAGCTGATCCAAGACCTACCACTTAGATATGTTATGCCACTTTACCAGGAGTGGAGGGACTGAAGGGCAGGTGAGAGGCCATTGGGGTGCTTAAAAAATCCCTTTCCATGGAACTCAGGAGTGGGGAGACAGTATGACAGTATGAACAAAATATCCTTAATTGAGCTAGTCCCCTACTGATGGATGTTTCGGTTACTTCCATTCCTGCT
>NW_006782062.1:3281635-3286187 GCF_000442215.2 Lipotes vexillifer
ATTCCTGCTATTGGGCGTACCTGTTTGTTATTCTCTTTTTATACAAAAGGAAACAGGTTCCAAGGAGGTTAAGTGTTCAGGGTGAGAGCTAGTAAGAGGCAGAGACAGAGGCAGAACTCTGATTCATGTCTGATGTCAAGGCCAGGGCTGTTTCCACTTTCCACGGTCCCTACTCCTCACCCAATTACTAACATGTGTATGAAACATCAATAACAGTCCATGAGTCCATTTTAGTTAAATCCTATTAGTTCCTCACAATCCTCACGTGAGGTGGCTGAGGCAGGAATTATGCTCTCCATTTTATAGAAAAGTCAACTAAGTTTTAGAGAGGTTGTTACTTCCTTACCTAGCACCACTAGTTAATGATGAGGTTTAAGACTCAACCTCCACTTTTCTCACTTTAGATTCTTCTCCTTCACCTTGAACCAGGCAGAAAAATATGGAGTGTGCAGACCAAGAGGAGGGAGTAGTGTTATCAAAGGCATGTTGGTGGAAAAGGGTCTAAGTATTTACTCTAAGAATGACAAAGGGTCTCCTTCTAATGTGTAGCATATGCCCTTCCTAGGTATGCCTGTGGGTGGTCTGCACATCAGAACCACCTGGGAAATGTTTAAAATACAAATTCCTATGCCGCAGTCAGGGAAGAAATCAGGAATCTGCATTTTGACAAGATACCTAGGATATTCTGATGGAAGATAGTCTAGGAATCAGGGAAGGGATGCTTTGGGGAACTTTTTAAAGTTTTAAGCTCTTTGGGATACAGTGAATGACTCATAATCAGAATTGTTTCTTGAGGTAGTGTGTTAATGTGGAGGGAACTAGCTAAACCTACGTTGATTCCTATTGCACCATCATTAGCTGAATCAACTGGGGAAAGTGATGAACTCACTGAATCTCAGCCAGCTCCCGTACAGCACAATCTGTTGTGAGGATTAAATGAGATCATATAGAAAAAGCCTGCCCTTCAGATCCTCCATAACTGTTACTTCCTCTCCATTTCTTCTAGTATTTTTTTCAATAATCTTCCCCATCTCCTCTACCTGTGTGGGATTTAAAATAGCCCCCAAAGGGGGTTCATACTAATAACAGCTGGGTATGCTAATTACACTTGTTTTTTTAAAGGAGGCTTTTCAAGTCCTAAAACAAAATGAAAGAGAAAAATAGGAAACTTGTGTATCTTAGTTGTTTTAGGATGGCAACAGGGGAGAGGGTGAGGTTCAAAGGAAACCAAGAACTGAGAGATTACATAACCTGCTGACATGCTACAAACATAGTTGTCTTTAACTGGCAGAAAGCCAAGATACATAAATAGAAAGAGACAAATATTCTTATGGAAACAAGGTAAAGAAATATTTAAAATCAAAATTGTACTAGATATATGGTCCTAGAACCAATTGATGTGAAATTATATTTTCGATTTTGCAAACCCCAATGTGCAATTGACCTGAATTTTTATCTTACAGAAAATAATTCACTCGTCATGAACAATCATTTTAAAAGAAAAATAGCAAAGAGAAAGTACGCTTATAGAAATTACTTTTTTCTTGTAACAAAACTAATACACATTTGTAGTTGGATATTTAGAAAACATGAAGAAAAGGAGAAAATGAAAAGCACAGAGAAAATAAAAAGTCCCAAGAGATCATCACTGTGTACGCTTTGATGTGTGTATCTATCTACTCATTGAGTAAACCTGGAGGAGCCAGAAATGGAATCATCATGTACATACTTTTATTTTGCTTAAAAAATATAGCATACACCAGTACTTCTCAAACTTTAATGTGCATAGGAATCATT
Organism: Lipotes vexillifer; assembly: GCF_000442215.2. Taxonomy (NCBI): domain Eukaryota; kingdom Metazoa; phylum Chordata; class Mammalia; order Artiodactyla; family Lipotidae; genus Lipotes; species Lipotes vexillifer. Next base: position 3,283,433 of record NW_006782062.1, read on the forward strand.
TGGAGACTTTGTTAAAGTGCAGATTCTGATTCAGTAGGTCTGGGCTGGAGCCTGGAACTCTGCATATCGCTATCTAACAAGCTCCAGGGAATGCCCGTGCTGCCAGACCAGGGAGCACCCTTTGAAAGGCAGCAGGTGTGTACACCACTCTGTGGCATTACTGATTCCCTACCAACAGATTGTTACTTGCTGCAAGTATTCCATTATACCATACATGTAACTCAACAAGCCATATTGTCTAGTTAGGTTTATTCCTTGGTTTTTATTATTATTATAGAAGGAACTATGATCAACATTTGTAAAGAGAGATCTTAACACAACTCCACTGAGATTTCTTTCAGGTAATTTCCTTAAAATGGAAGTGCTTCATGAAAATTATTCCGAATTTTAAGGCAATTCATACATATCGCCAGCTAGCTGTTAGGGGGGAAAAAGTAGTTTTGAAAAGTGAGTGTTAACTAGTTAGTTATATTACCCTGACCTGAAATATTTTTCAGCTTGTCCCCTTATCCTTTCCCTAGGGAACAGTCATTCCCATCTCCATGGTAACCCCATCACTTTCTCTTGTATCTTTCTCAGTATTCTATTACTGGTGTTTTCTGACAAGTGTGTCTGCCCCTAGCTGGCCAATGCATTAGCCTCAGTGCCGAGCACCATGCTAGACATTCAAGAAACAATAGAAGAGTGAACAGTCAAATGAAAGCATATGTCTTTCAATATATAAATACTTGTTAGAGCACTCTAATGGGGGCAGTATCAATTTCTTTTCTAACACAATAGATACTTTGATATTAAAACCCAACACATATTAAAACGCAAACATGAGAAATTATTTGCTGCTTTTTATGGAAAATCACCCACAGCAGCCTTTGGTGTTAAATGATTTCCTTTTATAAAGCAGCCCATGTCTGTGCATATCTGGTTATAGTTTCAAAGCTGTGTGCACCAAAACCTGTGAGCTGTTATCTTACTGAGAGCTTTATTAACAGCATTATGTAGTAATGTATAATATTGCTCATGATATAAAAATGCTCATATAATATTTTGCAAATCTATCCCATATGGATTGTGTCCTTATAATTGTTTATCATGGATTTTTTTACATTTTTTGATTTTTAAGAATATTGCATTAAATATTATTTACCTTGATTATCAAGGTGTTTTGCACCCCCTTAAATTGTATACCCAAAGTGAGTGCCTCTTTTCCCTCACCCTAGTTCTGGTCCTATAGGTTAACTGTAACTTCTTAAGATTTTGAGTGGGTAAGTGAAATTTATAACTTAAAATTTGTACACTTTTAAGTAATATCACTCACTCAATATTTGCTTGATTTATCACTTGTCTATTTAATTATTTTTATTCTAGGTGTTCCTATCTAATCGGGCACCTGTTCAAATCACTGTACTTGTGGGGTTGGCTGGAATTGGTGCTTGCTTTCCATAGGCAAGAAAAGGGGACATTTTTGAGACAGAGCTATTCATACTAATACTTACCTTTGTCAATTCAGGGTTCTTCCTTTTGTTCAATTACTGACTTATGAAATGTTTTGACTCCTGTTGTGTGTGATAAGAACTGTGATAGGTAAGTGTTATGTATGAAAAAAAAAGAGTAAAACATAAGGAATATTTACCTTCAAGTTGCTCCCCATTTGATAGTGGAGCCAGTCACCTTAAGATAAAATTAAATCCAGGGTTTAAATGGGAGCAGGGAGGAAAGGCAGGGACACCTGGAATGCAGGGAAGATGCCTTGGTCATGCCTAAGTTGTCTCTTCCAGAAGTGGGTTTTGTGCTCTGTTACCCTCAAAACTAATTCTCTCTTTCTCTCTCCCCCTGCCCCCCATTTAGTCTATAGCCATTATCCTAGGAGGACTTTAGATGCTTTGGCCAGTGCTCATTTAATCTAAGTTAAGTTGTACAAAACAAAACCTGGAGTGTATTTGTATGAGCAGGAAGTATTGCTGTATTGAAGCCCACATGGCATCATGCGTACGTTGAGAATCACCATGTCTGCTGAATTATGTTATCACTGACTTTGAAGTTATCATTGATGAGCAGCAGCTGTTGCCAGGAATAGTAAATCACATCCCACGATTTTATAAGAAATGGTATTATGGCTTTTCAAAGAACTTAGTTGTGGGGTTTTTTTTGTTTGTTTGTTTGTTTGTTTTTTGCAGTACGAGGGCCTCTCACTGTTGTGGCCTCTCCCGTTTCGGACCACAGTCTCCGGACGCGCAGGCTCAGCAGCCATGGCTCACGGGCCCAGCTGCTCCGCGGCGTGTGGGATCTTCCTGGACCGGGGCATGAACCCGTGTGCCCTGCATCGGCAGGTGGACCCTCAACCACTGCGCCACCAGGGAAGCCCAAGAACTTAGTTTTAACAGAAGGTACAAGTCATTGCCCCCACGTTACTTATAGGAAGAGTATAGATTGATTTATATTGTTTATTTTTGGCAATATTAATTTGATTTTAAAATATTTATTGAGTGTTCACTATGTGCCCAAATCCCTGTTTTCAAATAGCTTAAAATCCGTTAGGGAAAAATACATGTCCACAGCCATCCAGAGTTCAAAGCTCATTGTTTCATGTGGTTTCAAGCAGTTTGGATGGGAGAGAGGGGGGTAAACAATTTTAGACTGGTGATGGTGATGGGGAAGAAAAGAGGACTCTGTAAAGAAGAGGGCGTTTGAGTTGGGCTTTGATGACTGTGCAGGTTTGGTTTTGTCTTGTTTTGTTTTAGAAGGTAAAGTAGGGAAA
>NW_006782062.1:3286197-3332040 GCF_000442215.2 Lipotes vexillifer
GGGAAAGGAATTCGATGCTAGGAAAATAACATGGGCACAAGAATCATGAAAATAAATGCCAGTTCATGGAACTGAGAAGTATCAATAAATAAGTGTTGCTGTTGATCAGTGCTTCTTAATCCTGGCTGCACAATGGACTCACCTGGGGAGTCTTAAGAATGCTGGTGCCCCAAGAGGTCCTGATTTAACTGGTCTTTGGTATGGCTTGTGCACTGGGATTTTTAAAAGGTCCTCAAATTATTCTAATATGCAGCCAAGGTTGAGAACCTCTTCTGTAGAGTAATATTTTTAGGATGGTGCTATGAGGCAGAAAAAAAAAAAAAAGAAAATAAATTGTATTTTCTTGGGCGGAAATATCCTTACAAAGGAGCACAGAGAATTTAAAAGAATATGCTTATTAAGTCTGTGTGCAAGAAGTTAAGGGTCAGGGATCAAATTTACATTTACAAATGAAAAAATGAGATAGTCAAAGGAGGCTTGTGACTACAGTAACAAGACAAGTCCCTAGAACTCACCACGAGAAAGGACAGGGTTTGAGGTAAGGAGAGAGAAATTTGATTAAAGAAGCAAAGGAATGTTAATGAAATGAGAAGTCAGTTCTTTGGTTTTTCTAATGGCTGTCTTTGGCTTGAATTGTGAATGTATGGAAATTTCACCTAAAACGACTCCTTTTACCCCTTCTTTCCATCAACTACCAAATGTGTACATGGGATGAGTACACAGAAAAACGGTGAATCGTCTTGGTGGGTGGTCTTTTTCCAGAGTGCATGGTGGGGAAGGACTAAGCCACTGTGATATCCCTCTCACCCCATTACTCTCCCAGATCAAGACTTCCTGGAGGCTTGAATGTGTCCTGTCTCCTCACCATGCAAGTCCTATCAATTCTGCCTCACAGTAGATCCCACATTCTGTCAGAGGAAACAAAATGAAAACTCCACTTCCAAAAATTGGATAAATAAAAGTGCCCACAGGGGAATCTTTTTCTCTCAAAAGATAAATATTTCCAAGCCAGTATATCTTAACTTTTTAAATGGTTCTAACACTCAACCATGCTTCAAATCCATTCATTCATACCATGTGCTCCCCATTCCCTGCCCTAGTTACAATTCACCACACTCGACTGTGGACTTTGTAAGGTCTGGATGGCACTTAGCACAGTGCTGGATATGTATTTATTAAACGTTGATTGAAAATTACCCTACATGCTTCCCAGCACATAGTTCCTATTTTGTTTCCCTTTCTGCCTGTCTTTTCAACATGTGACTTCTGAGTAGCATTGACATCTAGACCCCAGGATCCTGTTTCCATAGACTTGTGGCATTTGATTGAAAGATTGAACCTTTTGAACACTTAATTTGCATTAGCTTTCTGCCTTTCCAACATAGTATCCTCCTACTTCATTCTGGTTTCCAAAATAAAAGAAAAATTTAGTGTATATATATATATATACATTTTTTTCTGTAGTAAATACCTGAGTTCTAATGAGTGAGTCGCCCCTCACAGGAAATATATCAGCATCAACCCGTTGATCTACCTCTGAAACAGTCTATGACAGAACATCACTCAAAAGGGCCATCCTACTTCCACACATAAAGCGGTGGCTTTGCCAATCACAGTAAAATGATACATTGGCCATGACACAGAAAGAATGAGCTTGCATCTAGCTTCTCTTTTCTATTCTCACTATTTCTCTTCAGGTTCTACTCAATACCACTGTTCTAAAGAGATCTCTTCCTAATTTCCCTACTTCCTAATGTACCATGTCTTCCCTCGTCTTAAAATATGTAACTGCCAGATAAATTTTTCTTAAACATAGTTATGGTAGTCATTTTCTTACTCCAAATATTTCAGTGGCTCTCTATTTATAACTCAAATAAGTCTGTCTGACTTGGGTATTTATAGGAACCTCATATCTGAGTCAATTTTCCTTCCAGACTCTTATCTCACTGACTTCTATATAACACTCACCCACAGGTGCCTACTTGGTGTACTTTTTGTATAGCACACTCCATCTTGGGTTTGTCCTTGCCACTTCTTTCTTATGAACCATCTTCATTCCCATCAAGAACATTTACCAATCCTTAAGGGTTCAAAATCACCTCTTTCATGAAGCTTTCCCTAATTCCTACAGATGAGCATGATTCCTCCCATTCTCTAATCTCTTCATTGAATTTTCTTTGTATTTCTCTCAGGTCCCTCAATCTGGCTTATTTTATAAATATCTATAATTATCCTACAGTGTTTCCTGAATGGTAAGTACCTTGAGGCTGTAGCACTGTGAATTGAACACAGTGGATGTGTCACAAGTATTTAAGATGTTTCATTAAAGTGTAGTAAAAGATTAAGGCTGAGAGGAATGAGATGCATTCTTATATATCTGAAGTATTAAAAAAGGAGGACTGATGGGGAGACACAGGAATTATCTACATAATATTTAGAGGGCTTTTATCTTTATAAGTTTGATCTCTAAGCTCTCTATTTTGTCCGTGCACCAGTTGTCACCTTCACACCTCTATATACACACTCACTACACACACACATGTGTATAGATGGGACTTTTGTTCAGCATGAAAGATAAGCAGGATTAAATTCACTATTATTATTCTGAGGTGGGCAAAAAAAAATATCTAACATCAGTTACATGCAAATAGCATTTAGTGCAGAAGAAAAAAATCATCAACATTTCTGTATAGCAAACTGTTATAATTCCTTTACTGTGTGACAAAACTGTGTGCTGAAAAAAGTTTTAAATATATGATTGTGTATTTAAGAAGAAAAAATAAAATGTGTTCTAGTTATACCTGGTAGAACATGAAATAAAAAGTAATCTGGACCTACTGAAAAAATAAAAAAGATGAAAAATAGCCTGAACAGCTTCTGTTCTGTACAAGGCAAAACTATGAACATTTGAACATTTACTGACATCTGGACAAAAAGAGTAAGCTGGAAAAACAATCTGTCTTTTGTGACACATTTTTGAGATGGATCCAAGGAGCAACTTTTAGGGACAGAATAGCAAATGAGTGTTTTATATTGGACAGAGTATTTTATTCCTCCTTTTGCAGAGCTGCAACTCAGTAACTACATCCCCTGTAATTACTGGTACTTAACTCTCAGCAATACTCCACTGGTTGAGTGACTTGGCTCATCTGGAAACTTCCCCTTGATGACTACCATTGCTGCTGCTGTTTGTGTTGCTTTTAATGTTAGTTCTAGTAAAAGTCAAGAAGTATCTTTGATGTGTAATGTTAACAACTGAAAATGCTATTTCTAACATCTTCTGCACGAAATAGTGAAAAGAGCTAAAGGGGCTTCCTTTCAGTTATCCCAGGTATGTCAGTGATTCGCCTTTGCAGCTTTTTGTTATTGATAAAAACAAAAACAAACTAAATACTGAATTCACTATAAAAACTAAAAGTTCTTGATGCTGGGACCTGGTATTAACCTGCCTAATGAGACCAGGAGAGAACGAAGAATAAACCAAGATTGAATTTATAAGGTGATTTTACTATTTTAATCACCGGCACATTAGCCTATACAGATCTTCCTCGTCTTACGATGGGGTTACATCCTGATAAACCTATTTTATGGAGAAACTATCTAAAGACAAAAAAGCATTTAATATACCTAAACTGCTGAACATCACAGCTTAGGCTAGTCTACCTCAAACATACTTAGAACACTTACATTAGCCTATAGTTGGGCAAAATCATCTATCACAAAGCTTGTTTTATAGTAAAGTGTCATGTAATTTATTGAATACTGTACTTAATGTGATAAACAAACTAGTTGTATGGGTACAGAATGGTTGTATCAGTTGTTTCCCCTCATGATCGTTCACTGACTGGGAGCTGCAGCTCGCTGTCCTGCCCAGCATCACAGAATAGGATATTTCCATACATATATCACTAGCCTGGGAAAAAGATCAAAATTCAAATTCAAATTACTGTTTCTACTGAATGTGTATTGCTTTCACACCATCATAAAATCGAAAAATTGTGAGTCAAACCATCCTAAGTCAGGGAGCGGCTGTACCTACTTTTAAGCTGTATGCCCTCCTCACTGGCACTCCTCTGCATTGACTCAAGTCCTTCTATGGTGGGAATGACTACCACAGCCTCTGCATGCATCCCTGCCTCTCTCCTCACCCTCCTCAAACCCACCCTCTACTTTGCTGCCATAGATGCCTCAAAAAGTAGGTTGAGTCATGTCATCTATTGAAATCCTTCTGAAGCTTTCTCCTCATCAGGCCATACAGGCCTGTGAAGGTCTGACCCTGCCTTAGCTCTCATGGCTTCCCCTCCTGCTCCCCTGGCACCAGCCATAGTCACCCCGGACAGTGTCCCCGTAACCTGCAATACTCTCTTTGGCTTTTATGTCCTCTCCTGAATGTTCTTCCCCTTCCCCTTCCTTCCAGCCTGCTTCCTACTCAACCATTCAGTCTCAGGTCATCAATTACCTCTTCAGAGTTACCGCTTTGCTCTCCAACATGTATCCACAGCGTCTTGTGATTCTTCCCTCATACTTCGTACCACGTCATCATGGCGCACTCCTTGTCTCCCCAGATAGGCAGTGAGCTCCATGAGGACCATTTGCGATACCTTTTTTGTCTTTCTATCAACATTTCCTGGCGCAGGACCATTAACTGGGGAGAGGTTGATATGTGTTTGTTAACATAAGCTCCATTCTAAATTGCTTAAAAGTAATTCCTACATTTTATACAATATCCTCCCTTCCCCCACCATTCTTCTTTTAAACCACCCTTCTTCTGTACCCAATTCAAAACAAATAAGAGTTTGTTTGTTTTTCTTAACCATCCAGGAGGAATATATTCAACATGTTTATATGGGGCATAAGACTACAAACAACTCACCGTTTAGGTGACTTTTTTCATTTTCTCCTACACAGCAAATATCGCTGAGCTCAGTAGCAGAACCGTTCTGATCAATTCATTTCAGTTGTTACTTCTGATCAAATTGAGCAGCACAGACTACACTCAATGGAGGGGTGATCAGAAAAATTGTGCTTGTGTGTCTCTGATGAAAAATAGTCTAACCTCTTCAGTATATAATCTCAAGTCACCTTAAGAATGTCTTGGAAAATTGTTCTGTGGCTGAGTCTGCAGTCATAGTCTACAGCCTAGAGAGGATATCGCATACTTAGAGACTGTGCTCCGAGAAGTATTATTGATGGTGATGAAAATGTTCTCAGAGAGAGCAATAAATCAGGGGCTATTTGACCCACTTCATGAACTGCACTCCATGTTAGGTTTCTGCAGTAAATACTCCTCCATGTGTTCGCCATCTTTTCCCATTCTCCAGGACACTCATACGCACAGGTACATGCACACAGACACACTCCAGCAAGATTTCAGTAGGAAATAATCCAGCCAGGAGAGATGGCTATGGTGAGAACAGAGATTTTATTTTAATAAAAGCCCTGAAACTTGCAGTCAGAAATGACACTAGGGAAAGCAACTGTTGCTTTTTGATTGAGTGAATTGACCATTAATTAATAAGAAAACCACCCTTGGTATTTTGAACACAGGGTATTATTATAATTAACAGTTGCCTCATTTGTAAGGAAATAAAACTGTTATTCTTATTAGCAGTGAGTTAAGGTTGACCGATGAAGAAGCTAGCTCTCACATTCAGTTAAGAAAAAGATAACTAAGGATTTATGTTTGTTATTATATATGTCCTCTCTCTTGGTAAGTCCTTTCTCGTTAGGTTCTAGGTTCCTTGAAGACAGACGTGAAAGTATCTATAGCTACTGTGCAGCACTGGTCAAAATTCTGTTCCCCACGTAAGTGGCTTTGTCTAGATTGAGACATTTGTTATCGTAAAAAAAATGTGAACCTGGCTCAAATATTGTTTTGTTTGAGGCACGGTCATTTTTTGGAGTGGATCTATTTCAAAAGGGTTTTACTGAAGTATCGAAAAGGATTCATTTTAAGGCCGTCTGATCTTCCCCTGATGTGGCAGAATTACGGGGAGTCTTTGATGAACTGATCACGCAGTAGCTGTGGAGGTGGAGAAGAATGGCCAGTCAGGGCTGGGCACAGAGACGGGAAGCAGCCAGAAGGTGCTGTTTTAGGTACCTCTCATGTCCCGGGCGCCAGGAGAGAGGGGCTTTCCCAGGGTTTCTTTCATTTTATGTAATCCTCACCAGAAGCTTGCAACAGAAATTGTGTTGTTCCCTTTTACACGTGAAGAAACAGAGGCTCCTGGAGGTTGAGAGATTTGTTCACACAGGACTTGCTTGGCAAAGGCAGGGCTTAAATCCAGGTACTCGAAGCTGTACTCTTCCTTACCTCCTACAACATGTGGCATTTTCCACAGCAGACTTGGGGGTCCCTGTACCAGGGTTTCCTTCAGCTCTGACATTGACTAGGTAGCACTGGGCAAGTCACTTAACCTCTCAGGGTTTGTTTCCTCAGCCCTCAGAACAGGTTACAACGCCTCCTCTGTGTTCCCTGTAGGGGTGCGCTGATGGCCCAACCAAATAGCACACATCAGAAATCACTAGTAAATTACAAAGCATCAGAAGAATATAAAGGGTTATTATTAGACGTACATTCCTTGGTCCACACCTGAAGAATGGGATATCAAGAAAAAGTAAAGCAGTTTGAGAGACACTGGTTTTGGGGTCCATAAATTTGCACTCACAATTGCATAAAAATTTCTTTGCTGTGAGAGTTGATTAACTATAGCTTCCATTCCTCAGTGCATGGCTTATCTTACATATAATTAATTATTCCATAAATCAAATAAGCAACTTGTTGGCAAATGACATCTGCAAAATTTGAGCTGACAGAAAAATATATTGTGTACCATAAATATCACAAGCCCACTTTTATTTTCTAGACATTTTGGTGCTGGTACCCAGGAACAGATTGTTACTATGGAAAAACACTTGTGCTTTCTGGTGACGGCAGAACGTGCCCAGCCCTCTCAGCAACTCAGGGGACAGCTTGTTAAGTTCTGACCTCAGGCCACCAGGCCCATTTGACAAGTTAAAACAGAAGTGGAATAATTGAGCCTTCATTGAAATAATTTTCTCAGGACCAACTAACACACTTTGTTCTGAGAACTATGGTCTCTGAATACTACTTTACAGATCTTATGGGACCCTGGTTGCTTCTTCTGTTAACAGCACCTGGAATAGTGCCTGGCACGTAGTAGGTACACAACAAATATCTACCTCAGGCTCCAATCATAAGCCATCTCAGCGCTGTTGACTGATTGCTTCTCCTTTTGCAACCGCACTTGACTTCCAGGGTACTGAACCATGTGCAGACCCTGCTGTGTATCCATCTACGTTGAGCCTTAGCCAAGGGTCCTGGTTGTCTCCTAGGCTTCCAGTTGGCTCACAAGTTATAGTTTTGCACATATTCCTGGCTCTCTGACTCTCTCTACCCTCCCCAGGAGGCACTTTATCCAGGGTGACGCTTTGGGTAGCAATTGTGGTTCTTTGAAGTTGATGGAATACAGTCACTCTGGGTGTCTTGATTTCATGTATTTTAACATCACTCATAAAATATCTTTTTCCACTTCTCAACAAGGTCAGAACTTCTTAATAGGGAAATTTACAATGTAATCTGTTCTTGACATAGAGAGGTATAAATAGTTTTCAGTTATTTAATTTGGTAACATCCATGTATTGGTAAATTATAAAATATCTCTTCCAGTCCTTTACCATTCTATTATCCTTTGGTACTTTTCTCTTTACACATTAGCATGTCAGTTAAAATGGAAATGTTAATATATTTGAAACTTCCAATTTTTCTCTAAAAACTATAAACTGCTCTATATGGCCATGCATAATATCATGAAAAGATCATACCGTTACAATCTATCATGACTTGTATTTCATCAATTCTAACAGGCACATCTTTTTACATGTTACTGTCTTTGAAATTACCTGCATCTTACAATTGAAGACATCTTCGTAATGGATAGCATTTTTTCTTTCTTAGGAAAATGGTATATCATGCAACTAATGGTGCTTTATAATTGATGAAAAGTGATTTAAAGCTAATCATAGCTAATATTTTTAATTCATATTTTGTAGATATTGTGTAATATCTTGTTCAATCTCATTTCATTTGTCTTTTGCTGTGCTTCTCTGTACTGCATAAACTTCAATGCTTAAAAATTTTCCAGACTTCCATGTAGCTGGAGTTCTGGCTGAAAATTGGGTTTTGCAAAATAGATGAGCACATAAAACTTAGCAGGTGAAACTGAGACAAAGGGTGACTTCCTGTTCCCTTTGGGTGTGTGTTTCTGGCAAACAGGGTGTTGAAGACAACATGCTCCTTTGCAAGAGCACTTCCAATGGCTTTTTCTCAGCTCCCTGGGACTGGAGACATCTGTGGAAGCAGGAACCATAGCTTCGGTGGGTTCCTGATTCCAGCTTCCTGGTGTCCGGTCACTACTCTGCAGTGTGCTCAATAGTTCTAGTGGTAGGATTGGAGTCCCTGGTAGGTGAGTTCTGTGGTATTCTAGGAGCAACTTCTGGAGACCTAGCCTAGAATCCACAATCTTATAAACACCCTATTCCCTGTACTGGATAGCTTCTTGCTTAAAATACTCGGAGTGTTTTGGTTTCCTTTACTGGGGTGACTGACAGTTATATCAGATTATTAAATACACTCTAAAACAAATCAAGGTATCAAAGAAATGAGGACCTTTACCTATTTTCTTTAGATCAATTCTAGCTATTTTTTAGACCTGCTTTAGAAGAAGCAGGCTTTGTCATGATGGTTGAAGTAAGCAATGTAATGCAAATGATTTTCTTTAGAGAAACCATAGCACTTAGTATTTTTATAAGCTCATTATATGATTACAGAAAAAACATTATTGTTTCAGTAACATCCTCAGTTTATTTAAGGCTGAGGAGCATAAGCAAACAAGTAGATGGACATATAGATAGATCATCATTAAATTATGGAAAAAGAATGACACAATCACATTTATCTCCTCACTTGTCATTCAAAGAAATAGAGTTAAAAAAAATCACTTTACTATATAGGATATCAGCATGAACCTTCAGTCTGACCTTAAATAAGTCATTTCATTCTGTTCTGACTCAGAGATTTTTCTTATAAAATATGGAGAATAAGACTTGTCACTCACCTGGGTTTCAAGGATATTGTCAAGAAGACTATTAGGGGCTTCCTTGGTGGCGCAGTGGTTGAGAGTCCGCCTGCCGATGCAGGCGACACGGGTTCGTGCCCCGGTCTGGGAGGATCCCACATGCCGCGGAGCGGCTGGGCCCGTGAGCCGTGGCCGCTGAGCCTGCACGTCCGGAGCCTGTGCTCTGCAGCGGGAGAGGCCACAACAGTGAGAGGACCGCGTACCGCAAAAAAAAAAAAAGAAGACTATTAGACAATGTCTTTGCATATAGTTGGGAAAAATCTTGTAAGTGTTGGGTATTATTAAACTTGGATTGTGTACTCTTAGTATTATTCTCATTGCTAAGATTTCATAAAGCATCACCAAAGTTTGAAATTAAACATATATAGGAGATTGATCTTATTAAATAGAGCACATCTCTTTCAGAATTGTAGTTTCAGTCTACATGGTAAAGAGCTCTGACCATAGACATGATAATTAAATATATCCCAAGGTTAAGCCAGGACTTCTCTCAGAGCCATTAGGGATCAGTTCAAAGTTAAAAACAATTTACTAATAAATGTTCCTCACTTTAAGTTTCCTTCTCAGAAATGATTAAAAGGTATATCTTAGAGACCAATAATTTTCAGGTTGACTGTCACAGTTTTATCTAAGATCTTTTAACCTTTTTTAGTTCATAGAACTGTTATACTTAAACCACATATCAATGTGCTTAGTGAAAACATTCCTTTAGGAAAGTATATCAGTAATATTGAACAAAGGGAGAAAAGTCAGCCACATATCTTTTCCTTAAAGTTATATTTTCATTTCTATTAAGGCTGTTATAAAATCAAGCTGGTGCCTCCTGTTGGTATTTCCTGTGTGATTTTTCACTGGTTCAGCCAGGGCTAGATATCAAAGGAGTTGATTTAAATATAAGGAGAAAAGTAATTTAAACTTTAGTGTTGGACTGTTTCCCTATTTCCAATGTGAGAACAAATGTGTTTCTTTCAATCTGCAGTTATGGAAGAGACATATTACTTGAGTGATATCTATTTTTAAGGAGCAAGAATAGAAATTCCAAAAAGGTTGCATTTCTATTGTGAATGCTTGCAAAGTAGTTTAATGTGATAGTTAGATGCACAAACTCCACAAATGACTGTGTGAGCTCAAATTTTGCCACACCAATGTATTAATTAGTTGGATGACTTTGGACAAATTACATAATTCTGCTGCATTTCTCAGCTTGTAAAAAGAGAAAATAATAATTACTTTTTAGGGTCTTCATTGGCATTAATTGAATTAATCCATTTAAGAAAAATCTTGAAACAAAGCTTGCCTCATGCAAGTGATCAGTAAGTTATTATCACTTCCTGTAGTGGAGTCACTTTTTATGGTGTATGATACTGTCTTACTTCCTTGTCTACGTGGCCTGTCATATTTAGAAACTTGACTTCTCACATAATCAAGGCCAAATGAAAATTATTTCTTCTACTTCAAGCATAACAGATTATATTATATAACAGAAATCAAAACAGTATGAAATAATCACAAATTAGTAAGCTCAAGGATTAGACTTGACCTTTATATTTCTACAAATATATGCCCATGACTTTCTGTGCAATCATCATACGTGAAAGGCATCAAAATAAATCTAGACATTGCTAACACTGTAAACATATGGATTTGAAAACATTCAACCACTTGGTTACACACCTCAGCTTTCATACAGCTGATCACTAAATTGATGAGATGTAGATAGAGCACTTTCTCCCCAAAGCTGTATCCATTAAACTTTAACCTCTTAAGATGTTCCATGGAAAAAAGTGTGAGGGAAAGGGTTCCACAGTCAAATAATTTAAATTACTTGAGGAAAATTGCATACTGTCTTCTTTCTTGCAAATTTACATTATTTATTAGTACACTGAAGTCTTGAAATAAAGAAACCTATTTAACTATGTTTAACCGATTCCCCCCAAATATTTTGTCATAAGATTTTTGTCCTTGTTACTTTCCTGGGGAACTTGATATGGATTATCAAAATCCATGGACTATCTGCTTGTTATATTAAGGCCATTGCCTGATTCCTCCCAAAAGCAGCCAAGTCCTGGTCCTTGCAGTGAGATATTTTATTTTTTGTTTTTCTTTTATTTTGCTTTTAATTGAATGGTTGACTGATATTTTAAATTGTTGTCTGGTTTCTCTTCCCCCTGGGTCTTAGTTCATCAGGAAGAAAGGATCCTAACCATAAGAAAGTTTGGAGCAGGGAACTTAACTGGGAATGTCCATACTTGGGAAATCAAACTCTTGTAAATACTTTTTATTTGTCACAATTTTGTCTCTGATTTGGAACTTGATGCTTAACTCCTTTGAGTTTCTTTCCTTCATATGTAAATTGAAAGAGATAGAAAAGAAGGCAATCCTCTCTCCCTTACAGATGCTTTAGGATTAAATGAGGTAATAAATGTTAAATTGCTTTAATAGTAGAAAAAATCAATAAAGTATTCATAGTACAGATGCCATTCTTTCTGTTGCGGCTGCAGCCACAGTGGTGAACAAGGCTCTGTCAGGTGGGAAGTGACAGTAATCGTGTTACCCTGGGGCGGCTATGATAGAAGAGCCATTGAAGGGTGTTCAAATCATCCCAGGTGTGAATATAAAACCTTTTGCTTTGCCTTTTTAAGTTAGAAAATATTAATATGTGGCATCGCTCTAGATGGCTTTAGGTATGTGCAGCGTTTTTCTAAAATTAAGTGTAGTCTTTCTTTCTCCTAGTTCTTATGGTCGAGTGATTTGCTGTGGTTCCATTTCATTTATTTGGTAGTGGTGTTTCTGATATTCCTTTAGGTTTTTTTTTCTCTCCCACTCAGAGTAGGTCCATCACATCATGGGGCCTTTAATAGCTGTGATGTAGTCAAGAAAGTCCTGGATTTGATGTCAGAAATACTGAATGCAGGGCTTCTATCTGTGGTATGTCCAGATTCACTTTGATAGAATGTAATGAAAGCACAGTGAATTTCAAAGTGCCATCGATATTTAAAGTTTTTTGTATCTTCAATAATATATGCCAAATCCTACCTACATTAACCACTTCTGGGTAGAAATCAGACCATTTGGAATGTTCACTAAGTCTTTTAGCATGCCATTTAGATCCTAATCTTAAAGTTTATTATATATTCCAAGATAGTATGCATGATAGACTAAATATAATCTATTGAAACTTTAAAAAATGAATAAAGAAAAATGTGATAGGGCTGCTACATAGTGACACACTAGAAAAAAGAAAGTACTCTAAATGCCACCCATGTATGTTCAGTGAATATCCTCTATGTGCTGGACTAGTCTAGGTCTTAAGGATATAAAGAAGTATAAGACTTACACTTATATCTTGAAAAGGTAGATAATTACCAAGCCTAGAAAGAGAGGGGAGTAGGGAATTCCAGACATGGATAAAGGTGTAGAGGTGGAAATACGTATGTACCACTCAGAGTCCATAAGTTTAGGTCCTTTATTTTCTTTCCTTAAGGAATTATCGGGATAGGATAGCTTATAATTATTTTATTTATTTTGGGAGAGATAATTATTTTATTTTTTTGAACTTCCTGAGCTTCATAAAAACAATAAAGAATTCATGAACTACGGATAAACATGGTTCAGAAGCAGAAGATTTTTAACCACTTGCTCCTTCATTTGACAACATTGAGGGGCAGCACTTTTGATGTTTCCATAAAATTGGAGTAGTGGGCAAGAGAGCTATAATTAAGGAGGAGCCATGCACTAGGATTGAACCAAGGTTTTATATTAATAGCAGCATTCTGTTTCATCCTAATTAGTGTAACGTATTCATCCCACAAACACGTATTGAACTTCTGAAAACAAGGCTCACTTTGCTGTCACTAAGATTTCCACATATCAAAGAAAAATCCCAATTCTACCTATATTAAAACTTGTTTTGAAATAACATATCAAGAATGGGTAAAAACAAAACAAGACAAAACAAAACTTTTGGTTCATATAGGCATAGATCCCTGTAATTCCCTGAATGCGAAAATTGGAAGATTCCTTGTAGATTTTCTACTCCAGTGGCCTCACTTTAAAGACAAGAGAGCCCAGAGAAGGGAGGCCACTTCTCAAATCTAATACTAGTCACAAAATCAGTAAAAGACTGATTTCAGTAGATTTCTAGTCCAACAGCATTTTTTTAGTACTACACAACCACTCTTAATAACAAACAAGCTGTTTAATACATTTAAATCCAAGGCATCTTCAGTGCTGCCTGTGTGCTTGGGTGGGGGTAGAGAGGAAAGGAGAGACTTGGGAAGCAGTGGAAGACAGTGGAAATTTGGTGGTCCTGTTTGTGCTGAATGCTGTGCTAGGTGCTTCCGTTTCTGAACTCTAAATCCTTGTAACAACTCTGAGAAAGTCAGATAAAAGTCATCGCCATTTTCTAGATGAGAAATGTGAGGCCCAGAGGAGCTAAGAAATGTAGCCAGATGCACACATTTTATGAGTGATGGACTTAGGATCTAAACTTTTTTCTGCCTCCAAATTCTTTGCTCTTTTCACTGTACCTTAATTATTGCCTGTTTTAGAGAATGTTGTGCATTTCTTCATAAATGAGTCTAATTTTTGCCTGCCACCTGGTTTTTATGACTGTCCAGATTGATTTTTCTTTTAAATTTGCATTTCGCAACTGTGGGCTTTTTTTCCTTTCCGTTTATCTCTCGTCTCAGTCATGAGGTTGGAAAAAATGAGAAGTATGCTGGCTTTGTTTGGACTGAGAACATTCCAAAATATTTGGCTGCACCTCAAAACCCTGTTAAAATAATATTATTTATAACTTTCTGCTTGGTCAATTTTATTTTAAGTTGGGCTATTTCCCACAGGAGACTGTTCTTTCTCCTTGATGGTAAGTTTGCTGCTTGAAAGCTTTAATACAAAACATTTCCCAAGTAAGACTCAGGTCCTTGCCTTCATGATGAATGGAAACTTGTTAAACAATAGCCTCAACCACTGTGAAGCAGTTAATTGCAGGATCTCACCCTCAGGAGCTGTGGGGTGGAGTGTTGGTGGGGAGAATGCCATCTGTTTACATGTTAGCCATTGACTCACAAAGCATTATCTGTCCAGCCCATGATAGGTCACATTTCAGAGCTGGGCTTTGATGTCGAATGCTTTTTCCCAGAATACCTTCTGAGGATCACAGTTAATTTCTTCTACATTTCTCCTCAGTAAGGCTACTATTGTTAGCAGATGATTTGATTTGGGGGCAGAGATGAGGGAAGAGGCAGCTAGCAGAATCATTACAATGGAACACCCACCACAAATCGTGGGGAGGCAGGCTTTTGACAAGGGCGGACCTGAAAGGGAAGACTTGTCTTTCACTCGATGTATAATTGAACACTGTCTAAAACTGATGGCAAAGCAATGTGAATCATAAAGACCAAAGATTTGTTATTTAGAAACTTGAACAAATATGGCTTCTCTGAAAGGCCATTCTCTTTCTGACAAAACGATGGTCAGTGAAGAGGCAATTGTCACAGTGAAATGACAATGCTTTGCTCCCAGGGGCAACTCATCTAAAGGGAATATGAGCAGAGAGACTGAATAATTAACCCAAAAAGTGGCTATGTAACTGCTTACATTCCACAACTTGCAGACTTGTGGCTTCATTTCAGCCTTTTGAGACATTCTTATCCCAGTAGTTGCTAGTGGCCACCATGTACGTTGCTTCATCTCCCTGTCTCCCTGGTAGCTAAATGTCTATTGATTTACCCAGGACCCCAAGCTCTCTCTGTAATAGGAAGATTTGGTGGACATCATGTCAAATACAAAGGAAAGCCTCTGCCAGACTGAACATTAGAACACGGTGTTTTAAAAGAAATGTGAAATATCGATGCAGTTATAAATCGATGAAAAGTCCAGGGGAAAGAGAATCTCATTTGAGAGAAGATCTTTAAGTTTTCTCTTTTTTTTTTCCCTTGTAAAGAAAATTTGGATCAGGGAACCAAATTTATGAGGTAAAAACTGTCAACAAAGTATTCCTAGCTGTTGCTGTGGCTGAGAAAAAAAAGCCAAATCATGCATGCAGTGTGAGTATGTGAAATGACACATTTTAATATATTAGTTAGGGGGTCAAAAAGACCTCCCCTCTTTCACTTACGTTTTTGGCTGTTACCCAAAATTGTTATTATTTTAATTATTTTGCTCATGCTTTCCTCTTATGTTCTTTTCCAAATTCCATGTTCTCTCCTAATTTTGCCTCCTGTATCCTAGAGATATTTGTGGATTTCCAGGGTACATTTTGGGGTCTTAAAAGCTCATGCTAGTTTGCTTAACATAACTGCTACAACTCATGCTACAACTCTCCAGCTGGAGAACTATGTTGTAACAGGGCTGCAGTGCCTCCACGAAGGCACATGGCCAAGTTGGAGACAAGTGAGAGAGCATAACTAGTGGGAGTAAGGAGTAACGTAGTAAGGCATAAAAAGTTGCACAGAGATTAAAGTCCGTTAAATTGGGTGGGGCTGCAGCAAGCCAATTTATCAGGCACCATAGTCTGGATCTGCCCTTCATCATGGCAGAGTTGTTTCTTATGCTGGACGGAGATAATCGTGGCCAACTTCTTATAGAAATTCTGAACTTGCTGAAGGAAAATGCAGAAGCATGAGAGAAGGAAGGGGAGAAGGAAGAAAGTGAGAGAGAAATGGAAAATGATTGGGGATTGTTGGAATAGGAGAAAAATATCTTAAGTTTTTGACATTTTCAAGGAATCACAGTTATGGAGACAAAAAATTAATTATCACTTATCATGATCACAATTATGACAAAAATTATGAGATTTCCTATCCAAGTAATATAAAGATAAGAAAGTATGAACATATACAATCACAGCTGTGATGGTAGTAAGCATCACTGCATTATCACCTATGCTGTGTGTCAATGTGCTCATAGTTTTTCTTGTTTCTTTTTCTATGTCAATTAAAAAAAACTGTTGCATTTTAAAATAATTAATCAAGATTAACAATTATAACTTACCATTTACAGTTTATTTAGTTGATTTCATGAGCTTTTGATATTTCTCTCATGTTTGCAACTACAACTTACTTTGGACTTCTAGAAAATTCAAAGGAAGGGAGAGTCCATATACTGACCTGTCACCAACTCCCACAACCCTACCTCTCCTACCACACCTGCCCTTTGTACATCACTCTACTTTTGGTTTATAACCTGATGGAAAATGAGAGGTGGCCTATCCAGTTCCAGAAGCTTCCTTAGAAATTTAGCCATCATGGGCAAAAATAAAAAGATATTCCCCAAATTGGGACTTTGGTAGTATGAGGAAGGGGTACTTTTCATCTTCTTTTGCCTCCTGCTTAGTTAGGATTTTTATGTATTATTACCTTTCATAAAAACTGTAATACAACTGTACTGGGAATGATTGTTAAAATACGGACTGTGAGGGGGAAAAGACAGCACCTGATTTGATGTAATAGAGATCCCCAGGGATCTAACAAGTGGAATATTTATAAAAATTATAATCTGTACTCTTCTTAAAGGCTATAGTTAATGCAAGAACTAAGCATTCTTAGATATTATATAGAGACTTTGTTTTAGAAAATTTGTTCTGAGTAGTTCACAGAAATTACATAGGTATCTGAGTCAGGATGTTCCTGCATAGCAAAGCAGAATATACAATCCTGAGTCTACACTAAAATCTGAAGTAAATAGGTCTATCCTTATGGTGGAGGCAAATGGAACATAAGGATTGCTTTTATATTTGTAATTTCAAATGGAAACATCACTTAATGAAGCCAAGTTTGCCAAAGGCCCACTTCATGATGTTTACTTGGCTTTAGAAGGCTGGGAAGGAATTAAGATTGAGAAGCATTTGCCCTTCCAAAGGAAATTATCTGGTTGTCTAGATCTGGAATTTTTAGATGATGATACTGTATTCTCTGAAGTGACTGAGTCACGTAAATCTAAATTCCCCATGGAAAATGGATTTAGACATATCCTGAGTTATTTAGAAAGAAGCTCAATACTTCTATTACTAAAGAAAGGTGTATAGGAGACCTTATATAGTCAACACTGAGTGCAATAGTAACATATCTACCAAGAAGTTGGAAATAGCATCACCTTCAATGAGTTGGCCTGATAAAATCTGCACATAATGGATTTGATTAGCACTCCCTCTGGGTAAACTAAAAGACACCTGTAAATGTAACACTGAAAAGTCTTGATAACACCTAAAACTCTAATCAAGGAGCCTTCTTAGAAAAGCAGAATTGGAATGTGATTGTGATGTAGTAATCTTAAATTTAACCAATTTTATGATACGGTTTTGTAGAAAGACAGTATTAAAAGAAGAGGGATGGTTATCCTGGAATAATTTTTAAAAAGTGTCAAGAAGTAACATTTGTCGGAATATCTCCTGTACTCTAGGGGAAAAGAATGTTCTTGCTAGTCCTTCAAATACCCCAGACCTTTAGGCAGGCAAATACAAGTGTGTGGATAAATGCATCAGACCTTTATAGTCTGATGACACACATTAAGACCAACTACCTCACTCAAGTTACTAATTATTATTTAGCTTCCCATGCATACTGTCTTATAGAAGAATGTCTGACTGACTGATGTGAACTTTCTTGTCTTTTTTCATTAGATCTTTTTGTCTTCATAGATTAGCAGTTAACTTGCTAGCTGTTAATGGTTTGATTAGTGGGAATTGGTTCCCCTGAGCCAGATCACTTCTAGGTGCAATGACAACACTGAGTTTTACAGTTAAAGTGCTGGTGACCCGATAGAGATACCAACACTCTTTGATCTTCCCTAGGTGGCCAGGAGGCTTTCCTGATGTTAGTGTTATTTAGTCTTTCACTGAGCATCAAGTATTGTCAAGCTCAGTAAAGTGGTTTCCCAGTGAAGAAAACAGTTAGAGAGAGACTGAAGTAACATAAAACTATGTTTGAGAAAAACCAAATGCTAAGGGAAAAGACATTGTGAGACAAAAAAACATTGGATAAAATAAAAGAGGAAAAGAATTTTTATTATACTTTATATTCTTTGTACTTTCAACATTATATTTTTATATTTTCTTGGTTACATTTAATGAAAATACATTGCAATTGGAATGTCAAAATTTAAATAAAATCAGAATGCTGAAATAAATAGAATATTGTTGCTTGATTCTTTCCTGTCCTTAATCATCCTAACCTTCTATTTACAGTGACATCTCCTGAGTGATTCAGATATAATTAACTTTTACTGTGTACCTAGCATGTGCAGGTACCATGACTGGCATGTTATACACTACGTTTCATAGAATTTGATCAAAACAACTGGTCAGTTTAGCCAAAGCAGTATTTAGAAGGACTATTGTCCTTTAATCTTGAGACTGTCTTTTAAATGGACCTCAAAAGAACTAAATAATTTAGTTCTTCTTTCCTAATGCCCACAAAATGGAATATCAATACCTTATTTTATTTTTTTCAATGGGAAAACAGTAAAATGTCTGACTGGATCCTTCACTTTTCAAGGGATTGACTGATGCAGCACCTCAATTGACAACAGCCCTCGAAGGGGTTAAGTACTCACTAAAGAGCCCAAGTCAATATCTCGAGAGCCTCAGGCAGGGACAGTTTTGTCTCCCTTTCTAATAAAGAAGTAACAGTTTTCACTTACCCTTCTTCTGCATCAAATTATTAAGTTAATGAGGTTTTAAAAATATCTCCTGCACGTTTGGTCAGTGTCCTCCTTCCCTCTGTTTAGGTGACTTGATCCTTCCAGGGGTATTGCTGTTCTTTGTTTCATAGCAGGCAGTCTGCCTGTCCATCCAGTTTGTCTGGAGGTCCATCTTTGCTCCAGGCATTATGGTTCTCTTTAAGTCAACCTGGTTTCTTCCTCCCACCCTACTTCTTCTATTTAGACATATCCTATTTTAAATACTGATTGCCTTCTTGGTAATTTGTGAGTTTTATGTTTTCATTATTTTGTATCACAAAATCCTTTTAGGTCAAATTATATTTATTGGGGAAGGAGACAAATAATAGGACATTATTAAATTACTTTAATCAGACTAATTATCTTAATGAGTATGGTCTCAATTATGGCAATTTTTTAAAACATAGCTTTTGAATCCATAGATTGCCTTGGGTATTATGGTCCTTTTAACAATATTAATTCTTCCAAGCCATGAACATGGTATATCTTTCCATCTGTTTGTGTCATCTTCAATTTCTTTCATCAGTGTTCTGAGTATAGGTCTTTTACCTCCTTAGTTAGATTTATTACTAGGTATTTTATTATTTTTGATGTGGTTGCAACCGAGATTGTTTTCTTAATTTCACTTTCTATTGGTTCATTGTTACTGTATAGAAATGCAAGAGATTTCTGTATATTTATTTTGTATCCTGCAAACTTACTGAATTCATTGATGAGCTCTAGTAGTTTTTTGTTAGCATGTTTAGGATTTTCTACGTATAGTATCTGTCATCTGCAAACAGTGACAGTTTTACTCCTTCCTCTCCAATTTGGGTTCCTTTTATTTCTTTTTCTTGTCTCATTGCTGTGGCTAGTACTTCCAGTACTATGTTAAACAGAAGTAGCAAGAGTGGGCATCCTTGTTTTTTTCCTAATCTTAGAGGAAAAACTTTCAGCTTTTCACTGTTGAGTATGATGTTAGCTGTGGGTTTATGATATATGGCTTTTATTATCTTGAGGTATGTTCCCTCTATACTCACTTTGTTTAGAGTTTTTGTCATGACTGAATGTAGAATTTTGTCAAAAGCTTTTTTTGCATCTACTAAAATGATCATATGATTTTTATTCTTCAGTTTGTTAATGTGCCTTATTACATTGATTGATTTGTAGATACTGAACCAGCCTTGCATCCCTGGATAGATCCCACTTGACCATGGTGTATAGTCCTTTTAATATATTGTTGAATTCAGTTTGCTTATATTTTGTTGAAGATTTTTGCATCTATGCTCATCAGTGATATTGGCCTGTAATTTTCTTTTTTTGTGATATCTTTGTCTGGTTTGGGTATCAGGGTGATTCTGGCCTCATAGAATGAGTTAAGAAGCATTCCTTCCAATTTTTTGGAACAATTTGAGAAGGGTAGGTGTTAACTCTTCTCTAAATGTTTGGTACAATCAATCTGTGAAGATATCTGCCCCTGGACCTTTGTTTGTTGGGAGTTTTATTTATTTATTTTTTTATTACTGATTCAATTTCATTACTGGTAATTGATCTGTTCATATTTCCTATTTCTTCCTAGTTCAGTCTTGGAAGAGTGAACATTTATAGGAATTTGTCTTTCTCTTCTAGGTTGTCCATTTTATTGCTGTATATAGTTGTTCATAGTAATCTCTCATGATCTTTTGTATTTCTGTGGTGTCAGTTCTAACTTCTCCTTTCTCATTTCTGATTTTATTAATTTGGGCCCCCTCTCTGTTTTCTTGATGAATCTGGCTAAAAGTTCATCAATTTTGTTTAACTTTTAAAAGAACCAGCTCTTAGTTTCATTGATCTTTTCTATTTTTTTTTTAGTCTTCTTTTCATTTATTTTGGCTCTGATTTTTATTATTTCTTTCCTTCTACTAACTTTGAGTTTTGTATGTTGTTCTTTTTCTAGTACCTTTACGTGCAAGAATAGGTTCTTTATTTGAGATTTGTTTCTTTGATTCCTGAGGTAGGCTTGTATCACTATAAACTTCCCTCTTAGAACTGCTTTTGTTGCATCTTATGAGTTTTGGATCATTGTGTTTTTGCTTTTATTTATCTTAAGGTGTTTTAAAATTTCATCTGTGATTTTTTTCAGTGATCCATTGGTTGTTTAGTAGCATATTGTTTATCTTCCACATGTTTATGTTTTTTGCAGTTTTTTGCTTGCAGTTTATTTCTAATTTCATGGTGTTGTGGTCAGAAAAGATGCTTGATGTGATTTGAGTTTTCTTAAATTTACTGAGACTTGCTTTGTGGCCTAGCATGTCATCTTTCCTGGAGAATGTTCTATGTGCACTTGAAAAGAATGTGTATTCTGCCACTTTTGGATGGAATGTCCTATGTAGATTTATTAAGTCCATTTGGTGTAATGTCATTTAAGGCCAGTGTTTCTTTATTGATTTTCTGTCTGGTTGATCT
The DNA here is from genome assembly GCF_000442215.2 of Lipotes vexillifer. Classification (NCBI taxonomy): domain Eukaryota; kingdom Metazoa; phylum Chordata; class Mammalia; order Artiodactyla; family Lipotidae; genus Lipotes; species Lipotes vexillifer. The sequence goes on from NW_006782062.1 coordinate 3,307,461, forward strand.
GTTCATTGATGTTAAAGTGTTAAAATCCCCTACTATTATTGTGTCACTGTCAATTTCTCCCTTTATAATTGTTAATATTTCCTTTATGTATTTAAGTGCTTCTATGTTGGTTGTATATCTTCTTCCACATATATAGATATGTAAAATCCAAAAAACAAAAACATGAACAAACATAATAAAACAGAAGCAGTTAAAGATGCAGAGAACAAACAGGTGGTTACCAGAGGAGAGCAGGGTGGAGGGGAGGAAAGAAATAGGAGGAAGATTAAAAGGTACAAATTTCCAGACAAAATAAATGAGTCACAGGTATGAAATGTACAATGTGGGGAATATTGTCAATAACTGTAGTACCATATTGTAATTAGACTTACCATGATGATCATTTTGAAATGTATAGAAATACAAAGTCACTATGTCAGATAATAAGAACCAACATATTGTTGTAGGCCAATTATACTTCCAAAACAAACAAACAAACTTATACAAAAAGAGATCAGATTTGTGGTTACCAGAGGTGGGGAAGGGGCAGGGAATTAGATGAGGTAGCTAAAAGGTACAAACCAGAAACAAATGTTTTTGATTTGAAATTCTTTTGTAAAAATAAGACTATTTACTGTGGGGGAAAAGCAAGGAATATTTTTATTCTCACTTTGAAACACAGTCAAATTTAAGTAGCACTGTTATGATAGAAGTGGTTTGGAATTCAGAGATCTAGGCTCCAGTTCTAATTTTACTCCTAAGTGATAGTAAGGTGATCACTTTAACTCTCTATTTCTTAGTTTCCTTCCCTAAAAGGTGGAACTGAAATAAATGATTTTTTAGGGTATCTAGCAGTTCTAAGACTCTCTAAGGCACTCTGTTATATATTAAAGTCCTTTCAACATAAATAAAAAATATTCTGAAACTACAATTGTGTGGTTTAGAGAGGCATCAGTATGCGTCTAGCATTAAATAAACTGGTATGGAGCAACATTACTATTTTGAACTCATATGTTGTATGTATGATTATATGCTATAATGAGCTTCAAATAGGATCAATGAAGCTGTTTTGAGAAGGTACATTCTCTCATCTTTTGTTGAAAGCAATACCATCCAATAAATATAATGTGAGCCATGTATATATAGTTTTTAGTAATCACATTAAAATAAAAATTAATGAGATTAATTCTGCTATTTATTTTATTTAACCTGATATATCCAAAATACTATTTCTTGAACATGTAATCAATATAAAACTTTTAATGAGATATTTTGCATTTATAAAGGAAAAAAACTGAGTCTTAGATATCTGGTGCATACTATATAGTTACAGCATACCTAAATTGGTATTACACTCATTTTTATTTTCTTTTTAAAATTTATTTATTTTCAATATCTTTATTGGAGTATAATTGTTTTATAATGGTGTGTTAGTTTCTGCTTTATAACAAAGTGAATCAGCTATACAGATACATATATCCCCATATCTCCTCCCTCTTGTGTCTCCCTCCCATCCTCCCTAACCCACCCCTCTAGGTGGTCACAAAGCACTGAGCTGATCTCCCTGTGCTATGTGGCTGCTGCCCACTTACTATCTATTTTACATTTGGTAGTGTATATATGTCCATGCCACTCTCTCACTTCGTCCCAGCTTACTCTTCCCCCTCCCCGTGTCCTCAAGTCCATTCTCTATGTCTGTGTCTTTATTCCTGTCCTTCCCCTAGGTTCTTCAGAACCATTTTTTTTTTAGATTCCATATATATGTGTTAGCATATGGTATTTGTTTTTCTCTTTCTGACTTACTTCACTCTGTATGACAGGCTCTAGGTCCATCCACCTCACTACAAATAACTCAATTTCATTTCCTTTTATGGCTGAGTAATATTCCATTGTACATATGTGCCACACCTTCTTTATCCATTCATCTGTGGATGGACATTTAGGTTGCTTCCATGTCCTGGCTATTGTAAATAGAGCTGCAATGAACATTGTGGTACATAACTCTTTTTGGATTATGGTTTTCTCAGGGTATATGCCCAGTAGTGGGATTGCTGGCTTGTACGGTAGTTCTATTTTTGGTTTTTAAGGAAACTCCATACTGTTCTCCATAGTGGCTGTATCAATTTACATTTCCACCAACAGTGCAAGAGGGTTCCCTTTTCTCCACACCCTCTCCAGCACTTATTGTTTGTAGATTTTTTGATGATGGCCATTCTGACTGGTGTGAGGTGATACCTCATTGTAGTTTTGATTTGCATTTCTCCTGTATTAGACTCATTTTAAGTGTCAATAGCCACATGTGGCTAGTGGCTACCATATTGGAGAGTGTAAGTCTAGATAACTTATTTTATTCTAATCATGACTTTAAAAATTATGTACTAAAAAGGTATGAAAAGAAAACTCTATCTTTGTATTTAACTGAATTTCAATTAATCTTTTGTGATAACTGTGTTTGCCCAGGTTTTGACAGTGTGGCCAGTTTTACACAGCACAAACTGCAGTGATGTCAATCATCTTTTAGAGAATATAGGTTGTGCAACGAATCCCAATTATCCAGCCTCCATGACAGGGGCTGTGATCGCTTTGCCTGGAATTTCAAAAATGGACTCAACTTGAAAGTAACATATTTCACTGTGTTCACTGCAAAACTGATGCCTTAGCAGAAAACCTATTTTTCTACTGCCTCTAGAATATTGACCACTGCAAACAGATTTATGTTTCAGATATACTGCACAGTTCTTTCCTGAAGACCCAAAGCAGAGAAATTTGTCCTTTATTGCAAATATGTTGCACAACATTAGACTGAGAGCTTGAATGGAGATGTTACATAATAATTAGCTTTTTGAGCAAAAGCATCTAAAGACACTTTCTGCCTTCTTTGCTCCATATTTCTATTTTAAAATGGAAATATGAGACATTTTTGGGAAACTCTCTGTAGAGAAGCGCTAGAGCTTGGTTTGAATCAGGTTTCAAATGTGCTGAAGCTTCCATTCATGAGGTTCCTATCAATTACACAGAGACTGTTTCTGTGGAATGTATATGTCACATAATTTAGATTCTCATTCTCGTATCAAGTTCTTTATAGAGTTTTAAACTTGAGAGACCTTTGAAATGAATTAGTCTTCACTTTATAGGTATATATAAAGCTTACAACGAATGACAAATGTAATGCCTCCAGTGAGTGAAACACTTAAGAATTCTAACCCTTCACTTCTGATCCAGTGCTAATTTCAAGACCTCAAATTCTTCAAGTACTTGACCTTCACAGGGGTTATGAAGTTTCAAGGTACTTAGACATCAAAGAGTTAAGCAGACATAAACTGTTAGATTTGTTGGGGACCTTTAGATTTCCTCTAGTCAGGCAATTTCTGACTCTGGTGCTCTGACCAAAACTGCTGGTGTCATCTACAGTGCTGCTTATTAACATGGATTTCTGGCTCCTTCAAATCAGGAACTCTCAGAGCAGGTCCTGGGGCTGTAAGTTTTAATCAAAGCCCTCAGGTGATCTTCTGTAGAGTCAGGTTAGAGAGCCCTGTCTTGTGTTCTACAACTGAGAAAATAGAAAATGCAAGAATTTCGAGTATTTGCCTCATATCTCAGGGCCACAGATGTCAGGCCTAGTAGTAGAACCCATTTGAGTTTTCACCTAAATGACCCTGTCTCCTCTAATAATATTCGATACATATACTGAACTAATTAAGGAGAGGAAAAAAGGACATATTTTAGGCACATTTTCAACAATGAAGATTTTTAAAAATGGGTTCACTTGAATTAAAATTAGCCAAACAGATTTCCCCTAACCCAGTTATTTTATTTAATCAAGCTATCAAATTTTGTAATAGCATTCTTCAGAAAATCTTACAACCAAGTTCTCCGAAACCCTTCTCTCATTTTTAAGGTATATGAAGTTTAAGATAATGTAAGAAGATGCCCATAATTTTTTCTTTGGCAGCTGGAATCATTTAGGTAGGTTTATGTAAATTTTATGCAAATTTAACACATTTTATACCCCCAAACTTACGGCAATTGTAACTATTTTATTCACTAAAAGTTGGCCTTCAGCAAGATCTTACTGAGGACTGACGATCTATGCAGCCTCCTTCTGCCTGGATTTTTGTGACATTTATCATCATCCTACTTGGATACTTGAAGACTTACAGTATGTGAATATAGGGCTGAAATGAGACTGATTTTCCTCTAACCCAGGCTAAACTGTTTACCACAAACATTTGGAGGCTCATTCCTTGGAGTTTCTTTCTAGTTCCCCAGCACAACTCATCTTGATTCATTTATGGTACAAAATAACAGTTGTTTAAATAATAATTTTACTAAGAAGACACACCCTAATACGTATGGAAAGTCTTACTAAATTTTATTAGATTTAAGGGTGACTGTTTGCCAATGGCTAAATTTAGAAAGAATAAGTTCCTGACAATGCAGCTCTAGAGAAAATTTTAAGGGGTGATCATTAATTTTCAGAGTCTTATAGCCAGCTGGCCAAGTACCATTGTGGCTTACTGCCTTTGAAATACTTTTTTTCCTTAAATTAACCTGTCTGAGTTAAAATGACACAATAGCAATAATAATGAAATAAAATTGGCCTTTTTGTATAAGCTTAAAATATCTTAACCAACTTAAATAATAGTACCCTGAGTTTATAGCTGCTGCAATGTACTCTATAAAAAGAGATTGGTATTAGGAACACTTATAGATCCCCATATTTGTTTTATCAACAAATAACACTTAAAAATTGAATCATATATACATAGAGTCTTCGGCCTTAAGAAAGAATTACCCATTTAAATCATCAGTTCCTAGTTGTCCCACTTATGGTGGTGGAAAGACCACCAAGCTCGGAACCAGAGAATCCAGATTCGGGTAATGGTCCTATCACTTTACTTATGTGAGTTTAGGCCAGTGAAAGAATTTCTCTGGGCCTCTGTTTCTTTAGCTCCAAAGTGGAAACATTAATACTAATGTTGCCTTCTTCACATGGTGTCATAAAAATAAAATAATCAATGTGAGTGACAAGAGGAGAAATTTTATTCCCCAGAATTCTAAGGAGTTTGTCTCATGGAGAGGAAATAAGTCATAGTGAGTGGTTAGGCTGCAGAATATATACATCCTACAGTGTGTGCAGGGGAGGGTCCTGGATTGGGACAATCATATCTGAGCAGCAGGAGGGAAGGAGAGCAAAGAATACCAGGGAAGGGAGAACACAGGGGAAAGGGAATGTCCCGGGTGCCATGAGCATAAGCACTCCTGGGAAAGACAGGTTTAGAGGAATTTTATGAGTAAAATAAATGGGTGGATGGATGGATGGTGGATGGATGGATGGAAAGATCAGCAGATGGATAGACAGACAGATTAGGTAAGTCCTTGCACCAACCTTTAAAGAAAGCTATTAGTCAAGATCTAGCTTGGAGTGGCTGCTCAATGGGCAAAGGAATCCTTAGGGTGGCTCAGAATTCTTTAGGCTTAAAGTGTAAAGTTTTTTTGTCAGTTTTAAACTTTTGCACAAATGCCGGGTATTTCTGTTTCTTAAATATGCCCAAAGGTGTGTGAGCTGCCTACTTCAGGGGGAGCCCCATTCCACTGCTAGAAGTCTTAGTCTTCTTCAGTTTGTTACTGGTGACTGCTGTCTTGGATCCTGATTCTGTCTTCAGAGTCACAGAGCACTTGTTCTCCCTTTGACATGCGGTCGCACTTCTTTTTTTTTTTTTTTTTTTTGAAAATTGATCCCCTCCTTGCCAGTGCCCAGCAGGTATGTGTGGCATTATTTGGGGGTTCCACGTGTGCCCTTCCCTATAGCTAACCAGAGCCAGGGGCAGACAGGTGGGGCCCAGGGAGTTGGGTTCTTCGCTTTCTCTTTTTTTTTCTTTTCTTTTTTTTTTTTTGCGGTACGCGGGCCTCTCGCTGCTGTGGCCTCTCCCACCGCGGAGCCCAGGCTCTGGACGCGCAGGCTCAGCGGCCATAGCTCACGGGCGCAGCCGCTCCGCAGCATGTGGGATCTTCCTGGACCGGGGCACGAACCCGCGTCCCCTGCATCGGCAGGCGGACTCTCAACCACTGCGCCACCAGGGAAGCCCAACATGCGGTCGCACTTCTTTAAGCAATGTGCTTGATGCCTGGATAAGGGTGGAGAGCTATATTCTGTGTGTCAGCTCATGACTGTCAGCATTTAAAACCTCCATAAAACATTACAAGTCATGTTAAATTTGGAGTATTGAGAGTTAATTTCTACTTTTTCTAATGTTCTCCAACTTAAAGAACATACAAGTCATGCGTTAGTCAGATTGGAGCTGAGAGCACAACTCAGAATTTAGAGTCAAGTTCTCGCTGGAAGATCAAACAGGACTACAAAAAGCCTATTTTATCTCTGATGTTAATGAAGTAAAGCACTAAGTTATTTTGTAATATCGTGGCTCTTTATAGTACTATGTTTTCATAGAAAATTGAAATTGTCATAAAAAATGTATCTTCCACATTTTCAGTGATATGAATCTTTTACCCAGACATTTATCATTTATTCCTTTAACATTCATCCACATCTTTCTTTATATATTTATACATCATTCATTCATCACTCACTTACTAAGCATTTGGCTAGGTGTCACTGCTAGAAATATGGGGTAGAGTAAAACATTGTTTTTGGCCTAAAACATGGTGGTCAAGTGTCTAAAATAAGAGGCCATGTTGAGGGGTCAAGAATGGAGCTGAGAAAAAGAGTTTGGGACAAGTAATAAGTAACTGGTGGGTGAAAGAAGGAAAGTGGAATTTGAAGTAGAAATACCAAGGTGATTTGGAAGTGTCAGTATGAAGGTGTGATCCACCAAAGTTATAAACCTGTAGCTTTGGAAAACCATATTGCTCTCAACTCTTTATCTACCATAAGAGAAAACTGATGTCCTGCAGGGATATAGGGTGAGTCATGGTCCCCTGGGGACTAGGTCTTCTCAATGACTTCCCAAGATTTTGGTGTAATTCCAGATGACCTCTTCTTGTTAGTGGAAGGCATCAGGGAACTAGTGACTACCTATTCCCTACAGGATTTTTTTCATTGTATTGTGATGCCATCTATAGTTGCATACCTTTTATTTTCTATTATAAACATATAATCTCCTAGAATAATAATTTATCCTTTCAACTGCTTTTTATTGATAGTGTGTCTAGTTCTCTCCATATGAAGGCTTTTCTTCAATCCTTATTCTAATAACACTCTCTGGAAAGCATCTTTAATTTTCCAGACCAGTTGTTCACTAATCAATATCCCAGGAGTTAAGTGTTCTATATGGCATCTTGCTAATTTTTAAAAACTAGGATAGCTTGCAGAATTTTCTAATTTAGGTCCCCCCCAAAATCCAGCAAAACTATATGTCATTCTATGACTAATTTCAGTGAGAAACATTTAAACAAGTTTATTTTTATTTATTTTTTGTTTATTTTTGTATTGAAGTATAGTTGATTTGCAATAATATATTAGTTTCAAATGTACAGCATGGTGATTCAATACTTTTATAGATTTTATTCCAGATAAAACTATTACAACATAATTTATATATTTCACTGTGCTGTGCAATATATCCTTATTGCTTATCTATTTTATACATAGTTGTTTGTGTCTCTTAATCCCATACCCCTATCTTCCCCCCATCCCCCTCCCTTTCCTCACTGGTTTCCACTAGCTTGTTTTCTATATCCATGAGTCTGTTTCTGTTTTGTTATATTCATTCATTTTATTCTACCTATAAGTGATAACATACAGTATTTGTCTTTCTCTGACTTATTTCACTAAGCATAATACTCTCTAGGTCCATAGATGTTGTTGCAATGACAGAATTTGATCCTTTTTTATGGCTGAATAATATATATATAATATTTACATATAATATATAATATTAATACACAATAAATAAATATTGAGTATTAATATATTATATAATACATTAATTATTATATTATACAATTAATATATTAATTATATAAGATATATTAATTATTGTTATATTAAACTATAATATTGCAATAATAATATATAATATATATATGTGTATATATATACACCACATCTCCTTTATCCATTCATCTGTTGATGGTCACTTGGGTTACTTCCATATCTTGGCTATTGTAAAGAATGCTGCTGTAAACACTGGAGTGAATGTATCATTTCAAATTAGTTTTTTCTTCTCTTTTTTTCTTTTGGATATATACTCAGCAGTGGAATTGTTGGATCATATGTTAGTTTTATTTTTAGTTTTTTTGAGCAACCTCCATATTGTTTTCCAAGTGACAGCACCAGTTTACATTCCCACCAGGGTTTCCTTTTCTCCACATCCTCACCAACATTTGTTATTTGTTATTTGTATACTTTTTGATGATAGCCATTTTGACAGGTGACATTATGGTTTCGATTTGCATTTCTCTAATAATTAGTGATGTTTAGCATCTTTTCATGTGACTGTTAGCCATCTGTATGTCTTCTTTGGAAAAATGTTTATTCTGATCTTCTGCCCATTTTATAATTTTTTTTTTTTCTTTCTGATTTTGAGTTGTACGAGCTGTTTTCATTTTTTGGATATTAACCCCTTGTAGGTCATATCATTTGCAAATATTTTCTCCCATTTTGTAGGTTGTTTTGTTGGTGGCTCCCTATGCTGTGCAAAAACTTTAAATTTAATTAAGCCTCATTTGTTTATTTTTTGCTTTTATTTCTATGGCTTTGGGGACAGATCCAAAGATATTGCTACAATTTATATCAAAGAATGTTCTACCTGTGTTCTCTTTTAGGAGTTTCATGGTTTCAGGTCTTACAAAATGATATTTAATTCATTTTAAGTTTATTTTTGTATATGGTGTAAGGAAATGTTTTAATCTCATTCTTTTACATGTAGCTGTCCAGTTTTCTCAGTACCACTTATTGAAGAGACTGTCCTCCTCCATTGTATATTCTTGCCTCCTTTGTTGTAGATTAATTGACCATAGGAGTTTGAGTTTATTTCTGGTTTCTCTATTCTGTTCCATTGATTTATGTGTCTGTTTTTGTGCCAGTATCATACTGTTTAGATTACTGCAGTTTTGTAGTATAGTCTGAAGTCAGGGGTCATGATAACTCCAGCTTTGTTCTTTTTTCTCAAGAATCATTTGGCTATTTAGAGTCTTTTGTGGTTCCATATAAATTTTAGGATTCTTTGTTCTAGTTGTGAGGAAAATGTCATGGGTATTTTGGGTATTAATTCTTCCAATCCAAGAGCATAGGCTATCTTTCCATTTTTTGTACCATCTTCAGTTTCCTTCATCAATGTTGTACAGTTTTCAAATTACAGGTCTTTTACGTCCTTGGGTAAGCTTATTCCTAGGTATTTTATTCTTTTTGATGCCATTTTAAACAGGATTGGTTTTTTGCTTTTTCTTTTTGATAGTCCAATTTTAGTATATAGAAAAACAACAGATGTCTTTATATTAATCTTGTATCCTGCAACTTTGCTGAATTCATTTATTAGTTCTAATAATTTTTTTGTGGAGACTTTAGGATTTTCTATGTATAGTGTCATGTCATTGGCAAACAGTGACAGTTTTACATCTTCTTTTCCAATCTGGATGCATTCTCTTTCTCTTGTCTTTTTCTGTGGCTAGGACTTCCAGTACTATATTAAATAGAAGTGGCAAGAGTGGGCATCCTTGTTCCTGATTTTAGAGGAATGTATTTCAACTTTTCACCATTGAGTATGATGTTAGCTGTGGGTTTGTCATCAGAGTCCTTTATTATGTTGAGATATGGTCCTTTTATGCCCACTCTGGTGAGAGTTTTTGTTATGAATCGTTGAATTTTGTCAAATGCTTTTTCTGCATCTATTGAGATGATCATAGGGTTTTATTTTTCAATTTGTTAATATGGTGTATCACACTGATTGATTTGAGAATATTGAACCAAACTTGCATCCCTAGACTCAACCTCACTGGTCACAGTGTGTGATCCTTTTTATATATTGATGGATTTGGTTTGCTAATGTTTTGTTAAGGATTTTCACACCTATATTCATCAAAGGTATAGGCTTATAATTTTCTTTTTTTCTTTTTATAGTATCTTTGTCTGGTTTTGGTACCAGGGTAATGGAGGCCTCATAGAACAAATTTGGGAGTGCTCCCTCCTCTTCAATTTTTTGCAATTGTTTGAGAAGAATAAGTATTAGCTTTTCTTTATATGTCTAGTAGAATTCCCCTGTGAAGCTATCCAGTCCTGGATTTTGTTTCCTGAGAGTTTTTAAATTACAAATTCAATTTCACTACTAGTGATTGGTCTGTTAAGATTGTTTGTTTCTTTCTGATTCAGTCTTTAAAACTGTATGTTTCTAGAAATTTTTCCATTTCTTCTTGGTTGTCCAATTTGTTGGCATGTGACTGTTTATAGTATTCTCTCATGATTTTTTGTTTCTCTACAGTATTGGTTGTTATTTCTCCTCTTTCATTTTTTATTTTGTTTATTTGTGTCCACTCTCTTCTCCTTGAACCTGGCCAAAAGTTTGTCAATTTTGTTTATCTTTAAAAAAAAAAAGCTGTTGGTTTCATTGGTCTTTTCCATTTTTTGGTGTCTATTTCATTTATTTCCACTCTGATCTTTATTATTACCTTTCTTCTGATGAACGTGGGCTTTGTTTGTTCTTCTTTTCTAATTTCTTTACATGGTAGGTTAGGTTGAGATTTTTCTTGTTTCTTGAGGAAGGCCTGTATTGCTATAAACTTCCCTTTAAGAACTGCTTTTGCTGTATCCCACAGATTTTGGAAAGTTGTGTTTCCATTTTAATTTGTCTTGAGGTGTTTTCTGAATTCCTCTTTGATTTTTTCATTGACCCATTGGTATTTGTAGTAGCATGTTGTTTAGTCTTCACATGTTTAGTCTTCACATGTTTCCCATTTTTCTTTCTGTAATTGATTTCTAGTTTCATACTGTTCTAGTTTCATACTGTTGGTCAGAAAAAATGATTGATATAATTTCTGTCCTCTTAAATTTGTTAAGATTTATTCTGTGGCCTAGCATGTGATCTATCCTGGAGAACCTTCCATGTGTACTTGAAAAGAATTTGTATTTTGCTGTTTTGGGATGGAATGTCCAGTAGATATCTATTAAGTCCAATCATCTATTGTGTCATTTAAGATCATTGTTGCCTTATTGATTTTCTGTGTGGATGATCTGGCCATTGACGTAAGTGGGATGTTAAAGTCACCAACTATTATTACACTGTTGTTAATTTCTCCCTTCATGTCTGATATTTGCTTTATATATATAGATGCTCCTGTATTGGGTGCATATGTGTTAATGAATGTAATATCCTCATTTTGTATTTATCCCTTTATCATTATATAATGCCCTTCTTTGTCTTTTTTTGTAGATTTCTTTTAAAGTCTACATTGTTTGATATATTACTAACCCTGCTTCCTTGTCATTTACATTTGCATGTAATATCTTTTCCATCTCACTATCAGTCTGTATCTTTCTTAGCTATGAAGTGAGTCTCTTGTAAGCAGCATATAGATGGGTCTCTCTCTCTTTTTTTCAATCCATTCAGCCACTGTTTGTCTTTTGATTTGGTCATTTAGTCCTTTGACATTTAAATAATATTGATAGGTATGTACTTATTGCCATTTTATTACTTGTTTTCCAGTTATTTATGTAGCTCTTCTCTGTTTGTTTCTTCTTTTTGTTTCTTTCCTTGTGGTTTGATGATATTCTTTGGTAATATGCTTGTGTTCCTTTCTTTCTAGTTTTTGTATATCTATTGTAGGTTTTAGATTTGTGGTTACCATGGAGCTCCTATATGTTGACCTACAACTATAACTACTTGTTTTAAGCTGGTAGTTGTTTAATTTCAAACACATTCTAAAAGACCTATGTGTTCACCGCCTCCCCCACATTTTGTGTTTTTGATATCATATTTTACATCTTCCTGTTTATCCTTTCACTGTTTATTGTAGTTATAGTTGCTTTTACAATTTTTTGTGTTTTAATTTTCATACTAGTTTATTTAAGTAGTTAATCCTCAGTCCTTACTATATATTTGTCTTTCCTAGTCGAATTTTTCCTTTCCTATAAATTCTTACATCTTCTATAGCTCTTTCTTTTCCACTTAGAGAAGACACTTTAACATATCTTTTAGGGTAGGTTTAGTATTGATGAGCTCTTTTAGTTTTGCTTGTGTGAGAAGTTCTTTATCTCTCCTTCATTTCTAAGGATGGTCTCACTGGGTAGAGTATCCTAGTTCGCAGGTTTTTCCCTTTCATCTTGTTGAATATATTTTGTACTTCCTTCTGGCCTGTAAAGTTTCTGCAGAAAAGTCAGCTGATAGCCTTATGGGGGTTCCTTGTATATGATTCTTTGTTTTTCTCTTGCTGCCTGTAGAATTCTCTCTTTATCTTTAACTTTTGCCATTTTAATTAGGATATGTTTTGGTCTGGATCTGTTTTGGTTCATCTTGTTAGGGATCCTCTGTGATTCCTATACCTGGATATGTGTTGCCTTCTTCATGTTTGGGAAGTTTCAGCTATAATTTCATTACATACATTTTTTATCCTCTTCCTTCATCTGGGACCCCTATAATGTGAATGTTGGTATGCTTGATGTTATCCCAGAGATCTCTTAAGCTGTTCTCATTTTTAAAAATTTGTTTTACTTTTTGCTGTTCTGACTGGATGATTTCCATTATTCTATCTTCCAGATCACTTATGTGTTCTTCTGCATCACCTAGTCTGCTGTTAATTCCTACTAGCATGTTTTTCATTTGAGTTATTGTATTCTTCAGTTCTGACTGGTTCTTTTTCATATTTTCTAGTTCTTTGTTAAAATTCTCACTGTGTTCATCATCTATTCTTTTCCTAAGTTCAGTTAATTCTTATTACTAATACTTTAAATTCTTTATTTAATAAATTGTTTATTTCTTTTTCATTATTTATTATTCAGGGTTTTTTTTAAATTGTTCTTTCAACTGAGACCAGTTCCTCTATCTTCTCATTTTGCTTAACTTTATCTCTATGAATTTAGGTGAAACAGTTACCTATTGCTGTTTTGAAAGGGTGTCCTTATGTGGGAATGTCCCTATTCAGTCTGCATGTGCCTAATACCTTTGGTGGGAGAGTTGGATTTGACGTGAACACGATTCATTTCTTTCTTTAAGGTGTGCTGGCAGCTCTCACCTTGGTAGGAAGTGGGGTTGAGATGGAGGAACTAGGCCCAAACCCAGTTTGAGGTGGGGCTTCCCCTCTGCTCAGTGGCTGTCACTGCCCTGTGGGAGTTGGGATCTGATCCAAAGTTGCTGGAGCTGAAACCCCAAGGGTTGGGTCCAAGTTGGCTCTGTTTGCTTTAAGTGTGTGCTCTTCCCTCTTCCAGCACTGGCACCCTTGCCCCAGAGGGAAGCAGTGCTGGAGCAAGAGTGGCATGTGCATGCCCTCAACTTGTAAAGGGGTGCAGGCTGTGGAAGCCTGGCACAGACAGAGGTCTGGGCTGCTGTTGATGTGCTTCCTGTGCAAACACCAGTAATGGTTGTCTCTGCCTTGCTCAGAGGCAGTTTTGGGCCTGAGTCTCTTTTGTCTCTCACTGCCAATCACTCCCCTCAGCCTCTACCACTCCTGCCCTGTTGTGGAGCCATGTTTCAGGGCAGGTGGGTCCCCTATGGGCTCTTTGCATGTGTCAGGGCATGGGATGTGATGGTCCAGCTGTCATCAGAGATCAGGACTGCTACTGATGCACTGCCTGTGTAAGTGCCAGTAATGGCTGCCCCTGCTGTGCTCTGATGTCACTTCTTATCTGAGTCCCCTCTGTGATTCACCGCTGAGCTCTTTCTTTGGCCCTGGCAGCCCTTGCTCCAGTGTGGAGCTGCAATGTGAAGTAAGAGGGGCTGGAGCTTTTGCTTGGCTCAGGTTGGGGTGTGCACCAGTGCCATCGCAGTAAACCAGTAGCCACCTGTGCATTCTCAATCCACCCTTTTCACCCTGCTTCTGGAATAAGCAAGTGTTTGTGTGATCCTCCTAAGCACAGTCCAGGCTTCACACAGCCGTCCTGTTAGTCCCAGTGTCCCACCAACCAGCCAAGTGACTTCCCTTTGTCAGACCCCAGGCCGGTGGTGCCTAACATGTGGCTGGAATAGCTTACTCCCCAGAGTAGATCTCCACCCATGTAATCTCCCTTTTACTCTGTCATATTCCAGGAGCACAGGTCCCAACCTGATTGCTTCTCTTCCCTTCCCACCTGATTCCATGTGGATCTTTCTTACAGCCTTGGTTGTACAGAAGTCTTTCTGCCAGTTTCCAGTTAGTTTTTTAGTGAGAATTGTTCCACATGTAGATGTATTTTTGATGTATTCATGGTGGGTGGTGAGTACCATGTCTCCTACTCTACCATGTTGATTTTTTGATAATCAAGTTTATTTTTTATCATATAATTAAGTTTATATTTTCCTAACAAAGAGTGATATGATCTAAATTACCAAGCAACCAAGAATTTAAATGAATTTTAAAAAATGACCTTTTAGTCTAATCCCCATAATATCCATTTGAGCATCAAATTCCACAAGTCTTGTTTACAAAGTCTCCACTTTTCTCCCTCTCTTTAAAGAAAATATCAGCCTCAGAGTACCTAGTAAACTACTAGACCAAAGGGATTTCTAACCTTTTGATTCTTAGTCTAATTTCTCCTTACAACAACAGTGTGAACATAGGGGTCCTATGCACACATCAAAGAAGAACATAATAAAGACAAAAAAATGAACAATAAGAAGAAAACAAGGAAAGAAAATTGAAAAAATAATGCAGTAATCTCTCCTTTGATGAGCTCTGGATATCAATAAGGGTGTGTTAAAAAGTGAGTCATTATTCCATTGCCTACTCCTTTTGTGGGAAAGACAATGATGCTATGAAATAGATGCTGTTCGAGAGGCATTTATATAACTATTAGCCTCTGGAACAATAGACAGGCAGCAGTGTGTTGTTCTGGAAAATGTTCAAAGAGGAGGAGTCATTTTGTCCTTTTTAAAATTTAATATCTTTTTTTTTTTCTGTATCATTTGGAGGAGCCTCCTTTTTTTCCTTTTCTTAAGCAAAATAAGTATTTTGCACTAGCAGGTAGTGGGTGAATTCTTCTTGCCAGCAAGAAGAAAAGGAATTTTTTGAGTGCCAAAAATAAGCTCCTTTGTGTGAAAGTATCACATAGCCAAAGACATTTTAGAGAAGAAAGGAAAGATTCATGTTCTGAATTAATATTTTTTAAATATACCAGTCAGTGAAATGTTAGCAATAGAATAAGAAGACATTGACAAATAGGCTGAGAAGAAAAAGTAATCTTTTCTACAGTCAAGACAGCCCCAATGTCTGAATGTTTATCTGTTTATCCTGTTTGCAATGCTCCTGGCTTTTTATATGGTCTCAGAATGATAATTCATCACTCAAGGTCATATCTATAGGCAATAGGTGTTTCTAATTATCCTATTTAGTTCAATACATTTCTTCCCTTCCATTCCTTCCACTACTTGTTTCTGTGCACCATTGCCAAGTAGGCAAAGCATGAGCCACCCTTGAAATAGATGGCCCTAGGGCTGGGGACAGAGTAGAAAAATCTCATACTTGGCTTTTTCTTTAAATCTTTAAATCACTGAAACCTTTGGGATCCATACCTTCTTTGGAGTCTCTTTACCTATTATGTACATATAGTAGATCATCAGCCAGTTACAAAGATTTGATAGTGGTGGTGGTTGTCTATTGCTTTTACCTGCCCAATATCCCTTCCTGCTTCATTTAGTAACACATGCTTTTCCTTTGAAGAATTAATGACCCTTGTTCCAAGTGATCTTGGTGGCACTGTTAGTCCAGCTGTCCTGCCTTTCTTACCACTAGTCTATAGACATGTGACCAGGCTTGAACAGTGAGATAATCCCCCATAAATTTGAGTCTTGAGTGGTATGACACAAAAATGAAACATGGTCCTTGATTCATTTTGTTAATGGTACTCTGAAGAGAATCCTCACTGATCCATTAATCCTCTTACCTGCACTATGTGAGTTGTCCTGATTTCTTCTTTCCAAGGCCTGGCTAATCAGTTTTTTTGATTCCATCAGCTACCAGGATGTTTGCCAGCAAATATCCTAACTACAGGAAACAGAAATATTTCCTCAATGCAACACATCTGAAAAGCTTTTGGGGAGACAATGCTCCTACATTGGCTTATTTCTTCCCATTATATTTGGCTCAGTTTTATTCATTCATTTATTCAGTTATATACTCTTTGATCCCTTCATTTGTGGACTATATACCATTTTCTAAGTACTAAGGAAATTCTCTTCAAATATCTGCACGGTTAATGCATGCAACTTTCTCATCTCCCTTAAGTCTTTGTTTAAATTTGCCTTCTCAATGAGGCCTATGGAATCCTTCCTTAGTCTACAGTCCCAATCTCCTTATCTGGATTTTTTTATAGCACTTTTCACCTTCTCAGGTACTATATAATTTACTTATTCACTATGTTTTGATTGTTGTCAGTCTTCCTGAAATAGGGAATCAACTCCAAGAAAACAGGAATTTTTGTCTGCTTTGTTCATTTTTGTACTCCTAGCACGCAGAATAGTTCTTGGCATTTGTTGAATAGATAAAATAGATTAAAGTTTCTTTAAAAGTACATACATACACTATTAAAGGAGCTTATTGTGGTGGCTTTTTAATGTATCAGTTTGACTCTCTTAAACCACATTCCTCAAAATTTCCTTTTCTGTATTTTTTTGATGAGGACGGGCCATGAGAGAGAATCTTTGGGAGATTTGGGGGGGTGGAACTGTAGCAACACCTCTTTTAAATCTGGTACTTGTATTGCTTCTCTGCTTGCTTCTTCATTGGTGTGAAGGAGCACAGTAGCCATGTCTGCAACTGCTCTACCTTCTAATGGATCTTACTTTAGCTTTGCTGACTCCTGGGCCAGGTGCATATTTTTAGACTCATGACCAGGGACCCCTGGCTGCTTCAAGACACTCACACCACTAAGGTCACAGGCAATAAGAACACACAGTTTCTAAAAAAACAAAACAAAAACAAAAAACCACACACATAGTTTCTAATAGTTTGTTTTCATGGGCTCAAGTTATGCTTGTGAATTTCAACTTCTCTTTTATCTGATCCACTTTACATCACTCTTCCCTTTCCAACTGCTTACATTGGACTTCAAGCTTCAGTGTCAAACTGAAGACAACAGCCTTATGGAGGCTTATTAAACATCTCCCAGAATTGTATGATGTCAAATCTTATTTTTTAAAAAAACCTATCTGTCTATGTATCTATCTATCATTGATCTATTGATCTATCAGCTATCTAACCTATGAATCTGTCTATTCTAATGGTTCTCTTTGTATAAATGCTGCATGAACTCTAACCCCAACTGATACAGATTTTGGCATCTGCAAGTGGTCGTGCCACAACAAAAGTTAAAATGTGGGAGTGGCTTCGGAACCAGGCAGTGTGTAGAAGTTGGAAACACTGTAAGAATTTTGAGGAGAGTGTTGATGAAAACTTCAAATGCTTTGAATGTACTATTCGTAGAATTTTGAATTTTGTAGAGGCTGGTAGTGAAGACTTAAAAGAATGGGAGAAAAATCTTATTGGAAGCTGTAGTAAAGGGCATACATTTAGCAATACTTTTGCCTGTGGTAATATAGAAAGTAGGAAATATACTGAATGAACTGGGGATCTATCTAACGATATTTCCAAGCAAAGTGTTTAGATAACGCCTGGTTTCTTCTTGCTGCTTGAAGTAAAGTATGAGATGAAAGAGAAGGAGAGCAATTCAGGGAAGGACTGTTAAAGAAAGAGAAGCCACGCCATGATGGTTTGAAAGCTCTCAGACTCTTCAAAATGTCCAGGATGCTAAAATGGAAAAAAAAATGTTCTCTGGGCAACACTAGGAGAACATTGTATGAAGTAAGAGATAAAGTCCAGGGTGTAGCCACAGAATCTTCTGTTAAGATCTTGAAAAGATCTAAGGTAGTGCCTCAGAGAACCTTCCATCAGACTAAAGGCCCTTTAAAGAGATTAAGAGTATGCCAAGGAGTCTCTCAAACAATAGGACTTCTAGGAAGTTTCAGGACATTGCCCTTCAGTCGACTCAGCAGAAGACCTAGAAAGGGAGGGGTTTATCCAGAAGAGGTTTGTGGGTATGGTTTTTGTCTATTGGATTTGACAGCAAGAAGTTACACAGGAGACTCACAAAGTTCTCAAAAGAAATATAGGCAGAAACATCACCAGCTTGGACTGAGGGGGAAGAGACAGCATGCAAAGAGAGACTGTCCTTTGAATCACTAAAATTTTAACATGTGCTACCTTTTATGAGAGTGGAGAGATGACTCAGAAGAGGGTGGAGCCAGGAGCCCAGAGAACAGAGTGGAGAAAATGAAGAATTATTTCAGATATGAGACCTAATCAAGGATCTCCCAACATTTGCTTGGCTGAATTTCAGAATTGCCATGGACTAGTTAATTCCTCTGTGTCTCCCACCCACCACTTTGAACAGGACTGTCTATAGTGGTTATTCCATGCCTGTCCCACCATTGCATGCTGGGTGAGTGTGTGGGGCATGGGGGGCAGATTGTTTCTTTTGTTTCACAGGTCTACAAGTCTCAAGGAACTATACCAAGGGATTACACTTGAGGAAGCTCATCCATACTTGGACTTCATTTAGATGATGAGATTCAGGGCTTTGAGCTGATGTTGAGGTGGGATAAGAATTTTGAGGTCTTTGGGGACAGTGAGTATATTTTGCATTTCAAAGGGCTATAAACCATTGGAAGCCAGAGGAGAGAATATAGGTAGTGTCTATAGTGGCCCCCCCAGTGATCCCTGCTTCCTGGGATCACTTTCTTATGTAATCTCTACCTATTAAGTGTGGTCTGGGCTTTTTGACTCACTTCTAACAGGTAGAATACAGCAGAAGTGATAGGATCTCAGTTCTGAGGTGAGATTATAAAAGACCGTGATTTCCATCTGCAGGCTCTCTCAGTCTTTGGAATGGCTCACTCTGGGGGAAGCCAGCTGCCAATTCAGGAGGCAGCCCTGAGGGGAGTTCCATGGGAGTGAGCTTGAAAGTAGACCTTCTGAGGCCTGCCAACAGCCTTGTGAATAAGCCTGGATCCTCCCAGTCAATCCTTGAGATGACTGCAGCCCCAGCCAAAACTGAATGTACTATATAAGAGAATCTAAGTCAAATCTAGCCAGGTAAGCTGATCCTGGATTCCTGATCTGTAAAACCTGTTGGATAATAAATGTTTCATAGTTTTTAGCCTGTAAATGTTAGGATAATTTATTATGCAGAAATGGATTAAAATACATTTATGTTCTAAAAGACAAACTGTACTAAAATGTTCTAATTGCTCTTATGCAATGTTTTATGAAGAGGCAATTCCAATCCATTTAGTAAGATGTCATTGTTAATGAATCCTTTAGTCACCATTTGAAGTATACCAACTTCAAGTCTGGTCTCCTACCTCTCCACTATCTTACTTTATATTTCGATTAATTACTTCCTTTAATTATAAAATGATAGCTAAAAAGTCCACTAGGGCATGATGTTCCCTTGTGTCCTTGGAATTCTTCCAGGTTAGAATGCTCAAAGGTAAAATAGGTTGGATTAATATTTAACAATAGCTAACCTTTATGTTATGCTTTATCTGTATCAAAAACTGTGAAAATTGCTTTATATAATCATTTTAGATAATTGTCATAACTACCCTTTGGAGTAGATATCACTATTACTCCTACTTTAGGGAGATTTGCCCAATGTCACACATTGGTAGGAGGTGGATCTGAAATTTGAGCTCAGGCTTGCCTTGTCTGCAAGGCCTGAACTCTTAATCACTCCAGGCAAAGATCTCCTGTGCCTCTTTGCATAAATAGGCTAATAAGCATCGTAGGCAAATAGGGTGGATTCTCTTAATGACACAATGCTGATGAAACAGAACAAGGGTTAGCCCTTTCAGTGTCTATATGGATGCAGCCTGAGATGGATTTTGAAACCAAATAGGCCCCTTTGCCAAATCTGAGCCCATGATGTTTTTGAAGGGAGGGGTGATTACCCAAGCTGAAATAAACCCTGTCACCAGGTTATAGCCTCTACCCCTAAGAAAACTTTGGCTGATCTTAAATGTCCAGAATGTGGGAGATATTTGAACTGGACAGTTATAATGATTTTTAGTATCAGGAGCACATGATCCCAAGGGCTCCATCTCAGGGTTTACAGCGACATTTGGTTTAATACAACAAAAACCCCATGTTATGCCTGTAACCAAGACTATCACCTCTCTGTTTCTCACAAGGGAACAGGGAGCTGGCATGTATTTTAAACTGTTATGTGCTAGAGCATTTATGACATGCCTTATGCATCTAGGGTCTTTCTCACAAATGCCATTGGCTTACATGTTTGTTATTTTTTAAAGACAATTGAAATATAAAATACAATGGACTCAATATTAACAACTGTCTTTGTTCTATTTGAGAAAGCAGATCTCTTTTAAGAATTTGGCATTAGTTCCATTTTTGCTTTTTCCTGTAATTTTCCAACAAACTTAATGTCTTTACAGTTGAATCCCTTATATCACTCACTTTTAAGTTTTAGCATAAGTTTTAAAAATAATTGTTGGAAAATACAGTCTGTGTTTTTTGGTCCACTTTCTCATACTCAGACTATGTATTCAGTAACAGGGTGATGGTCAGGCCAAAATTTATCTTATCACACCAGAATTTTTAGGTCATTTCCAGTTTTCTTATTTTTTCTTTTCAAAATTTCACTTGAAAAGAAAGTTAATTGGAAAACAAGAGCAAAGCTTTTGTTCCTTCCTCTTTTACCTACTCAACTGCCAATTTTCAACTCTTTCTGACTTCTTTATCAGATGTGCATGAGATACAGGGCAATTTCGACTGTGTCTGGAGCTGGCAATATTTAAATGGAATTATAGAGAATGATTCAAACCAACATGTATTTTATGGAGTCTTCTGATTACACACAGTTTTCTGAGACATAAAAACCTCTTGAAGGATTACCTTGCTAGAGAGAATTACCATTTTGGAAGATTTGTGTCATATTTCAATGATAAAATTATTCCCCAAAAATGCTCTCTGTAAATAATCTCTAAATTCTCACAAACATCTGAACTCTTGGGTGCCAGAATCAGGGCACAATTTGCATAGATTAAATATACACAGAAACACAAGTGCATTCCATAATCCAAAGGTCTCTCGGTTGTGTTATGATTCTCTCTGGAAAATTTTATCAGAGTAACTGTACCATCTCTTCAGAAAACCCTGTGACACAGACAATGAAAGCACTGTTGTGTTCCCATATTTTAACTACTGATTGTACTGCAGCTGTATTAAGAAAGCAGCTGAATTAACTTTGTTAAAATCTAAGTATGTTATGTGTATCTTTTCCTCAATAGTCTAGTGTGAAATATAAAGTTTATTTTTTTTTTCACTTAACACCTTAAGGGACCTAAATCATATATCATAAACAAATTACTCTAATGCTAACTTTTCTGAATAGATTTAAATATTCTTTTTTTTTTCAAGATGTAATTTTGCATATTGCTATTAAGTGAGTTAGCTCATCAACAAGTTCTCTGAAGTTATTTTTACCAGAATATCTAATCTGCTGATAGAAATTTTTGGTTGTATTATACTTCTATCTTAGAATTTCAGTCACAAAGTATTAGTGTTGGAAAGTAACTTAGAGAAAATTTTGTGCAATTGGTTTCTCATCAGGAACTGTCCAGAGTTTGAGTAATTTTGCATATTTAGCTAATGACAAACCACTGCAACCAAGAAACAAAACGGGACCCAAATACTATCTTTTCTGTGAAGTTGGAGTACATGTCAAGTAAAAATCTGACTTTGGAAACTCACTTTGCAAATTAGCTCAATAGTTGTCTCTAAGGCCAAATGACCTTGGCTCACAGCCTCCCAACAAGGCATCTCATAAGGAGAGGTAGAGGAGTGAATCTGTGCTATTCCTCCGTATCTCAACCCTCCTTAGGCCACGCTCCCACATTACAGCTTTCCCATCCCAATATACCCTGAGTTGACACATTTTGGAGAGGTTAGCTATGAGTATGAAATGCTCTATGACAGGAGAAATTCAGAGGATGTGCTTGTGTAGATATGAGAGCGTATTTATGCGGCTGGGATGACGGTGGTCCTGATGGAGAGGTAGGTGGATGGGGAGAAGAGAGAGCTGTGGTACTCCTGAAAATAATTTGCTCCCATTTCACCCCCATAAAAGGCATCTCCCTTAAATCAGGCAGGCATAATGAATGGTGTGATAGCCGGTAGCCTGTACAATTGTAAAACATGGCCTTTCATCCTAGAGATGGCCTATTACCACTCACTGAAACAGTCTGTCACAGTGCTCCTCCAGGGCCATTCATTTTTCATGACCCTCTTGGCGACATGACTGGGATTTCCTGAAACTATGCTCAGGTCCCCACCCAGTGAGTGCTCCACATTAATACCCTCTGATTCCTTTCTTCCAAAGGTTATCATGTGTTGGTTTTATTTGTGTGTGTGTGTGTGTGTGTGTGTGTGTGTGTGTGTGTGTTCCCCAGAAGACAAAGAAACAAACAAATGGAGCAAAGACTAATAAGCTTGGCTTTGCTGGAAACACAGCTTATTCACAGAGTGAAGACTGGCTAAAATTTAATCTTAGGATATCAGGAAAGTTCAGAGTTTACAGTGTAATGCATAGGAGGTAAGAAATTTTAAAAAGCAGTTTAAAAATTATCTCATCGTTCTCAAGGCTCGGATTTCACATGATGAAAGGCATACTTTAACATAGCAATTTCAGCAAAGCAGGGCCTTCTGATTTGCTGGCTGCTTCAAATAACAGTGGTCCCTTTGATAGTATTGACACCTATCTCCTTTCACAATCTAGTGCTTCTCCTGCACTTTGTAACATATCCCATCTGTTTTTTAAGGCCACTGTCATAAGGAAGACTGGAAGAGTGAAGAAAGGTCTGATTGATCACAAGGTCCTATCAAATGTCAAAGCTGGCCCTGGCTGACCTCCCATCTATTCAGAGCTGCTTTGATTTAATCTCCACACTGGCTGCTTCTCCAGGCTGTGTGTTCTATCTGCAACGTATGTGTCAGCATTGAGATATGACCTGCTTCACGCTCCATTCATCTCATTTGAAGGACGGAAATTAAACTGGAGGGTCAAAGAGGGGAACTGCTCAAAATACACACACATTAACTGAAGCCTTTTGTGTGTGGGTGCATTATAGGAGTTTGAACAACCATTAAAAATTATATTAAAATGAAATTGATCTTTACTCCACTGAAATGGTTTAGAACTTTTCCTCCCATCACCACCCCCTTCTTCTATTCTTCTTTCTTCCCTCCCCAGTTTGTAATAACTATGTGAACCTGATCTCATTAAGGTTCAGAGGAAAAGGAAAGAAAAACTTACAATCTTTGAGTTTCTTTTAAAAGTTGTTCTTTTAGAAAATTCACTTATTGCCTGCAACTTGCACAGTAAATATTCGAAAAAAATTAAGCTGGTAACCAGACTAATAAACTGCTTTGTTTAGCATTATTGATTTGTTTGTTTTGCCTTTCAAGGTTTTAAAAATCCAATTAAAACTCAAACTTTGGGATAGTCTTATAACTATCAGGACACAGTGCCACAGTATATATATATATATATATATATATATATATCCTCAGTTCTATTTTTTATTTCTAAACTCCCCTTGCTCTTTTCATTGTCGCTTTTATACTATTAATCAAGGCTAGTAACTAAGTAAAACTTGATTCCTTATTGACTTGTTTCTTACAGTATACTCAAAAGTAAACTCTGTTTCATTTTCTAGAGATGTCCCAAAACTATATTTTAAGTGTGTTGGGGAAGTTAGCTATATTTATTTTTGTATTTGTTTGTTTATACATTCATGTATTTGTTATTTGAACTCTGTACTAAAATGATATCCAGCTAGAGAGTTTTTTATTTAAAAATATATTATACATTTTACATTATAATAGTAGTACTTATTCAATATCAAAAAAACAATTAGCAAAGACAGGTAAGGAGAGAGAATGAGACAGAGACAGAGACAAAGAGAGAGAGAAATAGAGAATAGCAAACACCCAAAATATTAAATAATATTGACCAGAGTAACCAACATTAGTACTTTAGGGTTATCTTTCCTTTTTATTTATTTATTTTTTGTATATGCATACTTTTTATTTCCTTTATGTGAGATCACACTGCTTCTTCCTGGGAGAAGACTGCATTTTCAGTTGTTCTGGTCATTCTCTTTTATGTCTATATAGTATGACTTTGTATGGAAGTGACTATTTTGTTTTGTTAATATTGTATTGATGGCCATTTAGGTTTTCTAAAATTTTTACTACTATAAATGTTATTACATAAAATTTATTTATTTATTTTTTGCGGTACGCGAGCCTCTCACTGTTGTGGCCTCTCTCGCTGCGGAGCACAGGCTCCGGACACGCAGGCTCAGTGGCCATGGCTCATGTGGGATCTTCCCGGACTGGGGCACGAACCCATGTCCCCTGCATCGGTAGGCGGACTCTC
>NW_006782064.1:0-2922 GCF_000442215.2 Lipotes vexillifer
ACGCGCAGGCTCAGCGGCCATGGCTCACGGGCCCAGCCGCTCCGCGGCACGTAGGATCCTCCCAGACCGGGGCACGAACCCGTGTACCCTGCATCGGCAGGCGGACTCTCAGCCACTGCACCACCAGGGAAGCCCTCAAATAATTTTTAATTGAGAGCGTTTTCTTAAGTTACTTAAAGTCGAGCACGCCGGTTTTTAAGCTGCTGCTTCTCAGCTCCAAACTGTCCCTTGAGGTGCGGGTGCTAGGATTTTTATAAATCTCTTTTCTGCTTTGCTGGCTGGATCAAATGAGGATCTGCCAGTAGGAGGCAGGAGAGGGAGAGAGTGCAGGGCTGAAGGAAGAGGCTTGTTCTTTCCTGTCGGCTTCCTGCAGGCTTCCGGTGGACTTCCTGGTTCTACTTCTTGTTCTTGGGAGTGGCTTTCAAGCCACACATTATTCTGGCAGGGGTGATTTCTGTCCGTAGCTACACCTAACCCAGCGTGTAGCTTTTCCATCATGCCTTTCCCCCAAACATATCTGCTCCTGGCCTTTGCCACATGCCTCAGAAGTCTGATCCAGCCATACCAGTCCCCTCTGCTAAGTTTTTAAGTGTTAGTGATTCTAATCTCTTCCCTTTGCTCCAGCCCTAGGGGTGACAGCTGCTTCTTGAAGTTCCTTTCTGTATCACACTTTAGTGTTTCTCTTTTAGCCTTTCTTCAATTCCTAATTAGCAATTCTTTATTTTAAACAATCTGTTAAAATAACTTGTGTCTTTTGCTTTTTGCTGACTGAAACCTGATTAATACACCAAGCAAATCTTTTAAAAAAAATTTTTAAGCACATACTACCTATGAATTTGCTTAGATATTTGTGGGAATGGATCTTGTATAGGCTGATATAACTTTGAAAAACTATACAGAACAAGTCAGGAACTGGGGAGAAGTCATTTATGAAAGAAATATAATTTCTTTTTAGAGTACCTGAATAAATTATTTCCTGAACTAAACATCATCACATTAATATAACAATATGAGTCACTGTAAAAGACAGTACACTAGAGACCCAGATTCTGCCCTTAAGTAGCTTCCTTTCTATGGTATAAATCCTCAAAAAGAGACTCCACCTAACCAGCCTGCATAAGGCTGATTTCATTTATTTTATTACCTGAAGACATTTTTGCGAGACGGTGCATTTTCAACAGTTACGAAAAACTGAAAATATATGGTTCATTTGTAAAGGAAAGTTTATTTGCTCAAGACTGAAGTTCAGAAAATCATATCACACTTTATTATTTACTTTCATAAGTACAACACATGAAAAATTATTTCTATTTATAATGTAATGCTAGTATTATGTAAATACTAAAATGTAAGTAAAAAAATGCCTAAATAGCTGCCAATCATGTACTTGGCAAATGCGTTATGACAGCTGAACTACTAAGAATGTGTTTCTAGAAAGTATATGTTCTGCAAAGTTGTCTGTACCCTGACTATTAACTTAGAACTGTCAAAAGTTTTCAGATTCGTTGCAGGCATTCAGAGCCCCTTTCCAAGTCTATCCAAAGCCCAAGCCATGATGCTTGGTCATGAAGCATGTAGGTTCACAGGCTTAATTTGGCCTTTGCAAACATCTCCCTTTAAAACAAACATTTGTGGTACAAAACAAGATGATCTTTGCAAAAAGATAGGGTGGGGCCGTGGGGTGGGCTTAAGGTGGGGAATGAGATGAAGAAAGGAAAGATGCTCATGGAGTCCCGGCCCCAGGAGTGATGGATCACACATCTTCTTTTAAAGATGGAAACAAGAAAGGGAAAAAAAAGAATCATGGTAGGGTAAGGGATGCGCTAGTCCCTTTTTATTGTTTTGCAAAGATGCAGCAGCAAGTTACATCCACTGATGATAACGAGCCATCCCTCCAACACCAACACATTAAACCAACTCTGAATTCCCTCGTTAACAAAGTTACACCAGCTAGCATCAATTTAAGACCTGGAGGCTAGCTGGCCTTTTAATAGCAGATGCCATTCATTGAATTACGTTTCTCACTGTATTCTTTTGAATATTATAACATACTACTACGTTAGCCACAGAATAATTTAGGTCCATTTTGGAAAGATACATTTTCTATTAAAATTTTACCAAGAAACAAAAAAAGAATGAACTATGTTTTTACAATTTGGTCTGAATATATATATACATATATAAATACACACACATATCAGAAGGATGAACAGAAAAAAGTATTTTTGAGTAGAGCATAAATAGAGATGTTCTACTGCTATCTCTATAGCTCAGAAGCTACCAACTCTTATCTTGCATCAGAATCACCTGGGAAAAGCTATTTTAAAATGACAGAATCCCAGACCTTCACTCTAGGCATAATAAAATAGAAATTTCCTTGAAATATGGGCCAGCCTGGCACCAGTCCATGGAACAGCATTTGGGGACCATTAATACACAGAGGGATGAGAATGCTTACGAGCTGTTTTGGAAACCCTATGCAGTCACTCCTTGCGGTGTCACCCGGGGCAGTTCATTGTACCTCTGTATGCATCGATTTTCCCTTTAGTTAAAAACAATAGTAATAATACCTACTGCAGACAGCTAGAAAAATTAAACCAGTGAGAAAAACCTATGCATGTTAAATCTCACAAAATTTAGATAATCTATCAAAAAAGAAAAATTGTTAAAATCTGGGTTTTACTACGACATGTTAGAAAACAACCTATGCGTGAATATCCACTTACACTAAAGGCAGGATATAAGGTTACACTGAGCAAATTCGTGTCCTAAGGATTTCAAAGGATAGGAAAGAAATACAAGCCTTTTTCAATAGGGAAAAAACTACGACAACAGTGGTGGTTTTGCTGCAGTTCAAGACGACCTTACCTTAAATCACAAAGGAACTGTACTCTTTTTTTTTTTTTTTTTTTTTTTTGTGGT
>NW_006782065.1:0-234 GCF_000442215.2 Lipotes vexillifer
GGGTTAGCGTACGTGTTAGGGCACGGGTTAGTGTTAGCTTACGGGTTAGGATTAGGGCACGGGGTAGGCTAAGGCATCGGGTAGGGGTTTGGTTTTGGTTAGGGTTAGGGTTAAGTTTAGGGAATGGGGACACTTTAGGGTACAGGTTCGGGTATGACAACGTTTTAGTGTTAGCGTGCGTGTTAGGGCACGGGTTAGTGTTAGTGTACGGGTTAGGATTAGGGCACGGGTTAG
>NW_006782066.1:0-334 GCF_000442215.2 Lipotes vexillifer
TATAACTATATAATTGTACCCTTTCTAAAAGGCTATTTACAGATACATAATGTTTCCCCTCCACTCTTTAAAATAAAATATAGGATAAAAATAAAAAGTTTGGGGATAGTAATTGTTTGGGACAGCAGGCACTGCTAATCAGTACCACTCTCTCCTTATTCCTTACTATCAGAGCCCTGGTTTAGGAGACCCCATTATCCTTAAGGCTAAGGTGGCCAGTTTAAAATCCAAACTGATGAGATCTAAGTGCAAGTCGGCTGACCATCTGTGGTAAAAAATTTGCTCTGTGATTTCGACACTGCCTTTTTTTTGTTACTTAATTTTTTTTTTTTTT
>NW_006782068.1:0-491 GCF_000442215.2 Lipotes vexillifer
GGTAAAGTAGCAGGATACAAAATTAATGCACAGAAATCTCTGGCATACCTATACACTAATGATAAAAAATCTGAAAGAGAAATTAAGGAAACACTCCTGTTTACCATTACAACAAAAAGAATAAAATACCTAGGAATAAATCTACCTATGGAGACAAAAGACCTTGATGCAGAAAACTATAAGACACTGATGAAAGAAATTAAAGATGATACAAACAGATGGAGAATATACCATGTTCTTGGATTGGAAGAATCAACATTGTGAAAGTGACAATACTTCCCAAAGCAATCTACAGATTCAGTGCTATCCCTATCCAACTACCAATGCCATTTTTCACAGAATTGGAACAAAAAATTTCACAATTTGTATGGAAACACAAAAGTCCCCGAATAGCCAAATCAATCTTGAGAAAGAAAAATGGAGATGGTGGAATCAGGTTCCCTGACTTCAGACTATACTACAAAGCTACAGTAATCAAGACAGTATGATAC
>NW_006782069.1:0-554 GCF_000442215.2 Lipotes vexillifer
TTAGTGTACAGGTTAGGGTATGACAAGTGTTGAGTGTTAGCGTACGTGGTAGGTCACGGGTTCATTTTAGTGTATGTGTGAGGATTAGGGCACGTGTTTGGGGAAAGCTTCAGGTAAAGGTTAGGTTTAGGGTTAGGGTTAGAGAAAGGGGACGGTTTAGGGTACAGGTTAGGGTACAACAACGGTTGACGGTCAGCGTGCGTGTTAGGGCATAGGTTAGTGTTAACGTACGGGTTAGGATTAGGGCACGGATTAGGGTAAGGCTTCAGGTAAGGGTTACGAATAGGGTCAGGGTTAGGTAACGGGGACGGTTTAGGGTAAAGTATAGGTTACGACAAAATTTGAGTGTTAGTGTGCGTGTTAGGGCACGGGTTAGTGTTAGTGTACTGGTTAGGATTAGGGCAAGGGTTAGGGTAAGGCTTCGGGTAAGGTTTAGGTTTAGGGAACGGGGACACTTTAGGGTAAAGGTTAGGGTACAACATCGGTTGAGACTTAGCGTACGTTTTAGGGCACGGGTTAGTGTTAGCGTACGGGTTAGGATTGGGGCACCGGTT
>NW_006782071.1:0-2136 GCF_000442215.2 Lipotes vexillifer
AAATAAAAAAAATTTAAAAAAAAAAGCCATAAACACAGAGAATATATTTATAATGCATATAACCAACACAGGATTGGTGTTCAGAATATATAAAGAACTCCTACAAAACAATAAAAAAAAAGACAAATGAAAAATTGGGCCAAGATATCTGTCTGATAGCTGACAGATGAAACTTGAATTGTCAGTAAATATATGAACAGATGTTTGTATCAGTTTGCATGGATTCAGCTATAGATATTCCAGAACTCAACTAACAGAAACGTAAAGCCTAAGGACATTTATTTCCTGCTTGACAAGTCTAGAGGTAGGAAATTCAAGAGTTGGTCCAGTACCTTATGAGCATAGGAAGGATCTATGCCATTATTTTCATAATTCCCTTGACCTTCTCATCATGGTTTCAGTGGCTTCAGATGTCACCACCTTTTATGAGAAATTTTCTAAAAATAGAGAGGAAAGGAGAAAAGAGAAAGGGACCCTCTTCCTTCATACACCTTCTCTTAATGGGGAGAAAAATCTTTTCAGAAGTTTCTAGATTTTCCCTTCTGTCTCATTGCCAGTCACTGACAGAGAGGAATGAAATCACCTTTCTGGCTTAGAGTAATCAGGAGTCACTCCCTGGACTGGGGAAAGGATTGCCTTCTCTTAGCATATATTGTCTGTCCAATTCCTGAGCAAAATTGAGTTTCTGTTTGCCAGCAAGAAAAGGGGTTAATTAGAAAAAGCATTTGACAAAATTCAAATCCGTTTATGATAAGCAGTCAACAAAGTGGGTATAGAGGGAACATAACTCAACATAATAGAGGCCATATATAACAAGCCCACAGCTAACGTCGTACTCAGTGGTGAAAAGATGAAAGCTTTTCCTTTAAGATCAGGAACAATACAAGGATGTGTCTGCTCTTGCCACTTTTATTCAACATAACATTAGAAGTCCTAGCCAGAGCAGTTAGACAAGAAAAAGAACTAGAAGTCATCCAAATTAAAAAGGAAGAAGTAAAATTGTCACAATTTGCAGATGGCGTATTATATATAGAAAATCCTAAAGGCTCCATCAAAAAGCTTTAGAATAAGAAAATTCAATAAAGTTGCAGGGCATAAAATCAATACATAAAAATCTGTAGCCTTTCTTTGCACTAATAATGAACTAGCAGAAAGAGAAATTAGGAAAACAATCCGATTTACAGTTGTATCAAAAAGAATAAAATATCTAGGAATAAATTTAACCAGGGAGGTGAAAGACCTGTATATTGAAAACTGTAAGACATTAATGAAAGAAACTGAAGAAAACAAATAAATGGAAAGGTATTCTGTGCTCATGGATTGAAAAAATTAAAGTTGTTAGAATGTCTATACTGTTCAAAACAATATATAGATTACATGCAACCCCTATAAAAATTCCAATGGTATTTTTCACAGAAATAGAACAAACAATTCTCAAATTTGTATCGAATCACACAAAAGACTCCAAATAGCCAAAGCAGTCTTGAGAAAGAAGAACAAAGCTGAAGGCATCACACTCCCTGATTTCAAACTACATTACAAAGCTAAAGTAATTAAAACAGTATGGTATTGGCATAAAAACAGACACATAGATCAATGGACAGAATAGAGAGCCCAGAAATAAACCCATGCATATATGGTCAATTAATTTATGACAGGAGCCAATAATATACAATGAGGAAAGGGCAGTCTCTTCAATAAATGAGATTGGGAAAATTGGACAGCTACATGGAAAAGAATGAAACTGGTCCACTGTCTTATACCATGCACAAAAATTAACTCAAAATGGATTAAAGACCTGAATGTAAGACCTGAAACCATAAAACCCCTAGAAGAAAACATAGGTAGTAATCTCCTTTACATAAGTCTTGGTGATGATTTTTTGACTCTGACACCAAAAGCAAAAGCAACAAAAGCAAAAATAAACAAGTGGGACTACATCAAACTAAAAAGCCTCTTCATGGCAAAGGAAACCATCAACAAAATGAAAAGGCAAACTACTGAATGAAAGAAAATATTTGCAAATGATATTTCTGGTAAGAGGTTAATATCCAAAATATGTAAAGAACTCATGTTGAGGGGCTTCCCTGGTGGCACAGTGGTTGAGAGTCCACCTGCCGATGCAGGGGACACAGG
>NW_006782073.1:0-227 GCF_000442215.2 Lipotes vexillifer
TATTCTTAGTCCTTGAAGATGTTTACCACAGGAAGACAATTCCAATAAAATTCAGCTCTTTATTTTTGAAACAGGTTTGGCTTAGATTTGCAATGTTAGTACCATCCTCCCAGTTGCTAAAAACCTTGGCCATAGTTTTGAATATTCTTTCAACCTACTTCCAGTTCTACCTTTTGCCTGTACCTCTCAACAGCTTCCAAAATGGCCATTTCTGGGCTTCCCTGGTG
>NW_006782074.1:0-1144 GCF_000442215.2 Lipotes vexillifer
GCCTCTCACTGTTGTGGCCTCTCCCGTTGCGAAGCACAGGCTCCAGACGCGCAGGCTCAGTGGACATGGCTCGCGGGCCCAGCCGCTCCGCGGCATGTGGGATCTTCTTGGACCGGGGCACGAACCCGCATCTTCTGCATGGGCAGGCAGACTCTCAACCACTGCGCCACCAGGGAAGCCCAATCGGTCTTCTTTTCTTTGCTCATATGTATCCAACATCTTCCCATCTCAGGGCCTTCACACAGCTGTCTGTTATACTCTTCCTTTCTTGCCTGGTTCCTCTTTGTCTAGCTACCTCCTGTTTGACTTTTAGATCTTACTTTCTAAGGAAGCATTTTCTGATCCCCCAGATTAAGGTTGGTTCCCTCTTTTACACTTTCATGGTACCTTATATTTGTTTCCTTTAGTATTGAAAATCATTATCAAACAACACTTTGTATAACTATTTATTTAATGTTGATCTCCCCTCTGTCACCCCCTGTCCCTGCCAGTGAGGCTATTCTGTTCAGCATCCGGGCAGTTGAAAAAGGAAGCTGGATGACTTCCAGTGGATGAGTCATTTGTATCACCTGGTTGTCCCATGCTTCCCCTGTGGTAGTTGGACTCTGGTGGCACTGGTACAGGGCATAAAGATCTGCACATTTTGTGTTCACCCCCGAAGGTCCATCTACATGATTCCTCCTCATATCTCCTTGTTTCCACTCTTCCAGTCTTAGTCGCTACAAGTCTCTGATTCACAAGTCACTGCCTGGGAATCTGGGTGTATACTTACCTTAGGCCATTCCTTTTCTTCATTGACACCTGATGGTAAAGTGAGCCATGCAGGACTTCCCCTCAACACTGTCTTTCAGGGATTCTCTGAGACGAGCTGTAGTGCAACAGCAGCTTATTTTCAGCTTGCAGAAATATCAAGTCACCCTATCCATGAACCAGGCTTCAGTTCTTCCTTCTTTGTTGCCTGTTCCTTTTCTGTTAGCTCACTAAAGATGAGACACTGATGTAACTGAGTAATGTAAGGGTCTGGGACACCTGTTCATATAACTTACTTATGCTCTCCTGAACTTACTTGGGTCTGATCCAGAATGTACTATTTCCACAATATGATGGATGGCTACTATGCCCTCCCCATTCCCCCTCCCCCCTT
>NW_006782075.1:0-1492 GCF_000442215.2 Lipotes vexillifer
GAGCCTGTGCTCTGCAATGGGAGAGGCCACAACAGTGAGAGGCCCGCATACGGCAAAAAAAAAAAGAAAAAAGATACTCCATATCATATGTCATCAGGGAACCGCAAATTAAAACAACAGCAAGATACCATAGCACACATATAAGAATGGCCAAAATCCAGAACACTGACAACACCAAATGCTGATAAGGATATGGAACAATAGGAACTCTCATTCATTGATGGTGGGATTGAAAAATTGTAGAGCTACTTCAGAAGACAGTTGGGCGGTTCTTACAAAAT
Source organism: Lipotes vexillifer (assembly GCF_000442215.2). Taxonomy (NCBI): domain Eukaryota; kingdom Metazoa; phylum Chordata; class Mammalia; order Artiodactyla; family Lipotidae; genus Lipotes; species Lipotes vexillifer. The sequence continues at coordinate 282 of NW_006782075.1, forward strand.
TAAACTTACTCTTACCATATGATCCAGCAATCACACTCCTTGGTATCTACCCAAAGGAACTGAAAAATTATGTTTGCACAAAAACCTGCACACAGATATTTACAGCAGCTTCATTCACAACTGCCAAAACTTGGAAACAACCAAGATGTCCTTCAGTGAATGTACAAATAAACTAAGGTACATCCAGACAACGTAATATTATTTAGCACTACAAAAAAAACACAGTTATCAAAAACCATGAACCAGTTATCAAGCTATGAAAAGAGATGGACGAAACTTAAATGAGTATTAGTAAGTGAAAGAAGCCCAACTGAAAAGGCTACATACTGTATGATTTCAATTACAAGACATTCTGGAAAAGGCAAAACTATGGGGAGAGCAGAAAGATCATGGTTGCCAGGGGTTACAGGATGCATGGATGAAGATGCAAAGCACAGAGGACTTTTAGGGCAGTGAAACTACTCTGTATGACACTATAATTGTGGATACATGATATTATAAAATTGTACAAACCTACAGAATGAATACCACCAAGAATGAACCCTAAAGTAAACTATGGACTCTGGATGATAATGATATGTCAATGTAGATTTATTAATTGTAATGAATGTACCACTTTAGTGGGGGATATAGATAAAGGAGGAGGCTGCATAGGTCAGGGTAGGGAGTATATAGGAAATCTCTGTACCTCTGCTCACTAACGCTGTGAAGCTAAAACTGCTCTAAAAAATAAAGTCTATTGAAAAAATAAACAAACACAAACTGTCTTTTGAGAGGTCTGGAATTGTTTAGTCTAAATGAACAAAAAGAATCTATCACTGAGACCCGACGCCTTGCCCTCAGGCAATTGTACCTGACAGGGAATCCCCTGGCAGGAGGCCACCCCTCAGGCATCTCCAGGACCGAGGAGAGAAGTCCCCCGACTGGTGGCCAGGCCCTCAGTCGACTCTGTGACAGGACGGCTGGCTGAGCTGTGTGGCTGACAGGGTCTTGGTGCTCCGGCCAGGTGTCAGGCCTGAGCCACTGATGTGGGAGACCCGACTTCAGGACACTGGACCACCAGAGACCTCCCGGCCACATGTAATATCAATTGGCAAGAGCTCTCCCAGAGATCTCCGTCTCAAAGCTAAGACCCAGGTCCACCCAAAGGCCAGCAAGCTCCAGTGCTGGATGCCCCATGCCAAACAACTAGTAAGACAGGAACACAACCC
>NW_006782076.1:0-825 GCF_000442215.2 Lipotes vexillifer
CGCTTTCTTGTTAGCTGGCCGCAATCCCGCAGGATTGCTTCAGACCCTAGTCTGGTGCAGGCAAGGGATGCTGAGGCTTTGGTTCATTCTTCGTGCTGGTGGGAAATTAGAGTTCAATGTGCCCGTCCAAACACCTACAGCTAGTCTCTCGTTCGTTCTCCCCATTCCTGTCCATCTTACGCAGAAATTGCAAAGTGTGCCAAACAGGACGTTAAAGGCACTGACTCTGCCATTGTGAGGAGTGTCGGGATAGCGTCTTGAACGGCCAACACGTGTTCCCGAGTACGTAAACTGAGATGCGTTTTAGGAACGTGGCCCGATCACACGGTGGACTGTACTCTGGGTTTCCCATGAATGTTTTAGCGGAAGGAAGAATCCATTCAACCTGGGGAGTTGGGCCCCATGGAATGGATACCATGCAGTGTGACTTCAAAGGGTTTGCCTTTGCTTACCAAACCTCACCAATCCTATCAGCCCCTAGAGTCCAGCCTTATGTCTCACACGGCTGTGGGTGTAGATGTGGTAAATCCAGGTTTCATCCTGAGCCCTGAATGAATTAAGTAAGAATGTCTCTCTATTTCACGGTCATTGTGATTTGGTTTTGAAATTTATTTTTATAATGGGATTTGGCTGATTTTCACTGCTGCGCTTATGTCGCTCTACACACGCTTGATTCTCTTACGGAGACATATAAATACGTAGGTTTGAAGATTCCTACCATTCAGGTCTATTCCTATGCGTTTAATATGGGGTGTTGAGGCGATTTCGTGGAGCAAGGTGTAGTTCTTGTCTATTACGTATTTGGCTTCTGGGACGGTATCTATG
>NW_006782077.1:0-244 GCF_000442215.2 Lipotes vexillifer
CTACCCAAAGCAATCTACAGATTTAATGCGATCCCTATCAAATTACCCATGACATTTTTCACACAAAATTCACACAAAATTCCTAAAATCCATACAGAACCATAAAAGACCCAGAAGTACCAAAGCAATCCTGAAGAAAAAGAACAACGTTGGAGGCATAGCCACCCCAGACTCAGACAGCACTCCAAAGTCACAGTAATCAAAACAGCGTGGTATTGGCACAAAAACAGACATATGGATCAAT
>NW_006782078.1:0-5411 GCF_000442215.2 Lipotes vexillifer
GCTGCTTCCCACTAGCTAGCTATTTTAAGTTTGGTAGTGTATATATGTCCATGCCACTCTCTCGCTTTGTCACAGCTTATCTGTGTTTTATCCTCATATGAAATAAAGATGACTGAAATATTCCTGTACAGAGTCACTCTGAGAACCAGAAAACAAACAAGCAAGCAAAAACTCTCATAAGAATTTTTGAGAAGTACTTAGCAAGGCATAAAGAGCAATGCAGTGCTTAATAATGCTTTTTAAAATAAAATTTAAGGCCTGTAGATCTTCAGTTATTAAGTCCAGTGTTGCTTCCATCTGTGAATATTGAACTGCTTTAATATATATAGTAATCTTTACAGAACTTTCTAAAATGAGTCCTTAGCACCAATGTAGATGTTGAACAAGTTTAAATTTTTTTTCCCAAATCATGCAAACTCACCAGTATCAGAAGCCATCAATAAATACATAAGTCTTGACACCCTTGCTTTGTCCTTACGTATACTGAGTGACACTTTTTAGCTTATTTCAGCAGACAAGTTTTGAAGACAGGCCAAAAATCTATTAGGATCCAGCATTGATAGATCTGTTTCTTATGAATTTAGGTCACTTCTGAAAATCCCCAAAGTATGTATAATGAAACAGTTGTTAGGTGAATAATTTTGAGAGGTCTGCTTGAGGATGGCAGACTCATGTTTGGGGCATTCCATTGGGCAATTGTCTTTTCAGACCCTTACCATCAACTGAGAAGAGCTAGAAGGCAGAGAGCCTAAAAATGTAAGGCTTCTAAAAGTTAACTATGTTGGGATTTGATACGGATATTTAGAAAGTGGGAGATAAGTAATTATTTTGAGAACACTGAGACATTTTTATTGGAGTTCTTTATAACTCAACTTGAAGTGGAATATAGCTTGTACGAATCATAATGCCAGATGACAGTTATTTTCCAGTCAGTTCTTAAAGTGGTTTACATGTTATAGTTCAAGCAACATGAAAATTCATTCTGGAAAAGCATTTGTTGTCCAAGGCTTTCTTAACCAAGAGAAATAGCTACACCTAGATCTCAATTATTTATGAGTGAATTGTATATTCAGGGCATTATCTGCAACAAAACCATGGTCTTAGGCTAGCTTTCCCTTGTTTCCCAGTATGTGCCACTTTTCCCCAATACCAAACTCTTGTGTTCTCAGCAAATGCAAACTGTTTTTAATTGTGCCTAGAAAAACATCAGGAAAATAAATTACTTCTCTTCTCCCACTGCCCTCCTCCCTTCATTATTTTAAAGTATTAGAAAACTCAATATGAATTACTTTGTTTTACCCTTTCAGTTACCTATAGCACTTACGTGGATAATCCAGAAACTTCTTGCCCTTAAACATGTATTAACATTAAAAAAGTGCTACTATTAAAATTTACTATGTAGTAATTTTACAGATTAAAATGAATATACGAATTCAAATATGCACACATAAGTATCAGTCTCATGTTTTATAGAAGTTGGAAAAAAAAGAGTAGAATATTATCTGCCCTTTTCAATTACCCTGTTAGTACAGACTCTTTTCAAGTTACATAAGTCCAGTTCAAGCTGCTTACCAAACAAACAAACAAAAAACAAACAAACAAAAAATAAAACAAAGCAAAAACAGTCATTTATTGATTAATGTAAATGGGAAATCCCAGGGTTAGATCTACTTCTGGTACTGCTAGATTCTGGGGCTCAAACTCTGTTACCAAGACTGTCCCTCCATCTCCCTCTCTACTTTTCTTTGCCTATTGGCCTCATTCTTTCTTGCTTGCAGACAGGGCTTTCTTCACATAGATAAGGAGGGTGGCTACAAGCAGTTGCAGCATCTTCTGTTCAGCATTACCCCAGAGGAAAAGCTCTAGCATCCAAATAAGAATCTTAGTGAAAACTCTGATCGGCCCTGCTGGAGTACTGTGATGATCCCTGAACTCAGCACTGAAGCCAAAGAGATTGAGGAGTAGGACCAGACTAGCTGTGATTGACCAGCCTGGGCCAGCCGTATCTATGATGGGGTTGGCATTGGGGCAGGACACTGTAACTGGTAGCCCCACAAAGGGCTATGTAAGTTGAAGAGTGCTTCCCCAAAGAAGGATTTTGTATATGTCCACTACAGTTGTCATTGTGTCAGTTTCTCTAGGTTCTTGGAAGATTTAATGTATGTGCCACAATCAGATGCTTATGTGATCTGATGCAGAGAGAAGAAAATATGTGGGATAACTAAATACAAGAAGATTCTACATTTTGAACACTTGAACTGATCCATCAGCAGACTTTTATTCAAGTTTGTGATTCTGTAATAGTTTGCCCTGGGTCATTTTGCCGTTACTGATTCCTGTGTGCCACTATGCAGAGGGCCTAATTGCAGCGGTATTCACTCCCGTCAATACTTTTGGGTCCTAGAGTGGCATTTCCTCACCTATATCCTAAGATAGCTTAATAGCATCTGTACCATAGGCCAGTTTTAACGTTTGAACATACACAGACAGTCCACTAGTTCTTCCTATTAATCCTACTTTATCCATTGATACAACCAAATTAATCTTTTCAAGGGAGAGCTGCTGATATTTGGGGGTTATTTTTCCCAGTATTTAATTTCTCTCTTGGTCATACTTTCATTTGGTATTTACCTTCTAACACATGATAATCTATTGTAGTAATCTGTTTTATAGAAATTTGGGGGGATTACTAGGGTTCTAGACTTCTGGAAAAATTGTCCCTCTCACAGATAAATATATTATGCTTTTATTTTTTTAATTGCAGTGAAAAATAAAAATCTAGGATGTATTTTGTTATTCATAAATTATTTTTATATCCAATTGAAAGAATATAGGTTCTTGCAATCTGTTTGCTATCAATAGTAAATCAACAAATTAGACAAGCAAGCTGAAATCACTAATGCATCAGTTGCTCTTCCTCTTCTGTCCTCAGAGAAGATAGAAAATGTATGGTCAATGTCCTCTCAATGCTTTATATACAATAAAAGTATACAATAACCTAGTGACTATATTTCAAAATTAGATTGCTCTCTCACACAAAAAATGTTATTCATTAAATATATTGATAGACCAATTTATTATAAAATATTATATTTCATTGTGATTACAAGATGTAATTTTAACTACCTAAAGTTTAAATATATCTTGCAGTCAATGTGATAAGAAAGCATTGTGTCATAGCTTAATTGGCAGTGTTTTTTCTAAGTGGTACTTGGAGTAATGATGATTCTTAACATCAATGGCATTTTGGGTTTGATGACACACAGTACTCTAATTATGTGTCTTCATTTTCCCAAAGGGTTTCGTCTAAGTCAAAATTCTGTTGGTCAGCATCTTTTAAGAACACTAGGTTTGATATGAAGATCCCCTTTTGTAAAACTAAGTTTCTTTTTGTAACATTAATAGGCACTCCCTAATGTGTCTATTGTATAAAATTGAAGTTTTGTTATTGTAATTTTAACTCGGAGCACACTTAGATTAACAACGCTTCTCAGCCATCATTTTCACAGGTTTGGTTTTTTTTTTTTAATATGTATACACAAAAAGCACTGGTGTCCTTTAGCTATTAATAATTTATTTTTGACATTTACAAATAATTTTATATGTTTCATTCAAGGCAAAGCCAACATGATATTGAGAACCTAACAACTGTTATATGTGAAACTATTTACATTAATCTCTATAACTCAGTTATGACTCTCTTGCTTTAAATCTCTTTGGTATGTTTCTGTTCTGATTTACTGCCTGGTTTAAAGATTAATGTCACAGGGTAATTTACTACAGCTTCACAGATGGTATTTGAATCTTTGTAAATGGGCTTTGGAATCTGTGCACAATTCTATATAATGTTACGTTAACATCAATGTAAATGTTGAACTTGAAACAGTTCTAAAAGATCCTGATAGAAATTTCATTATCCCTTTCTAAATACTATAAATTTTTAGGGGATTTCATGGGCTTTTACTTCACTAGTGTGGTTAAGATATAAATAGCTCCTTATATTTGAAATCACCAGCCCCTATAAGTTGAAATTAAACATAAAAAATAAATTACCTCATTTTAAACTATTCTAAAGTTCTAGTCACAAGAGAAGTTACTGTTCTTATTTTTACAGCTTCCTACATGAAATGCTTTATAAAATCCACAAACACACATTGCTTTTAGTGTCTTTCCTTTGATGTCTATAAAAGACCCATTCAAAGCTGGAGGTAAGTGCCCCTAATGCACACAGCAGAAGTTGGCTAAAGTTATTGGAAGCTGTTAGAGATAACCTTTCTCTACATGTCTTTTGAAGGAAAAACTGGTACCAACAATACCAGTTAAGCTGTAATTAGTATAACTAACAACTAATAAGAAAGAGCAGACTAGAGGTCATTCTTAAGAATTTAAAGGTATTAGCAGTTTAGGGTTGTAGGGCATCCTATCCCCCAGCTTAATCTGCTGCCCTAGCTGGTGAGATTTGTTGAAGCCATCAGTGTCCTCTAACCCCGAGGTGTTGCTCTCTCATAATTTATTGGTCACATGCCAAGTTCTCATTCCTGTCTAGTGAGATGACTTTGGGAATGGCAAATTCATTTTAAAGTTCTTGTTAAAAATGCCTGCAGATTTTCAACCTTGTAACGTAGTTAAGGATTACAGATTAATTTGCTTTAATGTTCTTGTCCTACAAGCCTTAGACTACATTGAAATTGTCATTTTGCTACGTTACAGAATATGATTCGTTGAGACCATTTAACATGTATTATAAGGGAACGCTTAAAATCTAAGTATTAAATCAGATGTTGTGTAACTGATTCTAATGCATACTGAATATTCCACTTTTTATGAGCCACTTCTTCAAATTTAATTGCCCACCAGTGGCTCTTGTTTATGTTTACAGTCAACTCTAATGCACTTAAAGGGTAAGAACTTAACAGAGGAATAACCTTTTGTTTTCATGAGGTGTAGTTAACCCCTCTCTTCTAGTATCTGGCTTTGGATCCTTCCGCATCTCATTACATGATACCGACACAAAAACAAGAGGAATGCCATAGAACTTTAATTGTTCTTTTCCTTTTCCCAGTAAAGTCATGCCTGTAAGATTGTTTCTGCACCTAGAAGGTTTTTTTTTTCTTTTAAAGCAATAAGCCACTATGAAGAGTCAAAAGGAAACTTTCTCTTTCAGTGTTTTTATGGTACTACCTAGGTCTCAGACTATCATTACTATCATATGTATTATAGATTTTTTTAAACTATAGATTATTTATTACTCATGAAGTAAGCTGAGGCAGGCCCCAATAACTAAACAAAGTTTTATTTATTTATTTATTTGTTTGCGGTATGTGGGCCTCTCACTGTTGTGGCCTCTACTGTTGCGGAGCACAGGCTCTGGACGCGCAGGCTCAGCGGCCATGGCTCATGGGCCCAGCCGC
>NW_006782081.1:0-5483 GCF_000442215.2 Lipotes vexillifer
CCAGCCGCTCCGCGGCACGTGGGATCCTCCCGGACCAGGGCACGAACCCGTGTCCCCTGCATCTGCAGGCGAACTTTCAACCACTGCGCCACCAGCTAAGCCCTACTGTTCCCTTTTTAATGCTAGAACTAGACACTTAAAAAAATAATTTTGCCAGTGCTACATAAAATATAAAATGACCAAAAAAAAATGCAGGAAAGCATGTGTGGTTCATGAGATAGAAACTGAAGCTTTGGGAAGTTGAATAGTTTCCTCAAATTTCCATAGTCAGTAATGGGTGGATTCTGGAATCATATCTAGGTCTTTTGTTTGTTTTCTTTTTCCCTTATGCTAAATTATTTTTCAGTGATTGCCTTTTCCCAGGGGCATAGCACAGTTAAGGATAGGAAGACTATCTTCAAAGGATAATGTGACAGTGGCTACCTTGAACATATTAGAAACATTCCTGAGTGGATTTTTAAGAAACGCAAAACGTGTTGGACTTGCCTGAGTACATATATTTGGCTTAAAAGTATGTCACAGATTTTAATGTTTTTCCTTCTTTCCATTTATGCTTTCTTTTATACAATCTCCCCACCCCCATTTTTTCTAAATCCTACATGCTAAATCCTACAAATTATACATGCTAATGCTGGCTCAAAGACATTCAAATAAACATATGTATGCCTATGTATTTTACAAAAGTAAAATAAAATTAAGGCAAAACATATATCACACTATAAAATCATATTGTTATATCTGGGGGAAACAAGTAACCCAGTTATTGCTGGGCCCCATGTAATATCTAGATACATAAAAATATTTTTGAGATATTTTTCAGTTAACAAATCATTTTTCTGATATAAAATTAGAAAACTACCATTTGATTGTAAAAGAAAAGCATGGCTCTCTCACCCCCTAGGTCTCCCACGAGTCATTTGCAGAAAAAGATGAGCTACGAACAATTTCTTTGCAGTGCACTTGGACATTTCTAGGGCTGCAAAAAGTTAGACTAATGAAAGTGACATGAATCTTTTAGTTTCATGATTTCTATGGATTTTGGCTTTCTTACCTCTTGAAAATATTTACAGTGCCTACTTTCTTTCTCTCTCTTCTCTTCACTTTCATAAAAGACAGTTTTCCCTTCTGACTTTGAAATTTCCTGCATAAACAGCATACTATACCTCTTGTACCTGAGCCCATTAAGGGAACACAGCACGAAGCCTGGGGACTTCCTGAAAGCCCTCTGGTGCACCAGGTGATCTGAAGGATTTGACTATGATTGTTTTATATGAATGATCCTTATTACTTTAATTATTTCATTTAAGATCATCTTTAAGATTATTGGAGTTTAAAAAGAGATACCTGTAAGTGAGTGAGAGAAGGTCACTGCAAATTTTATATATGTGTGTTCATATGTTTAGAGAGATGTGTGAAAGCATGTGATTTTTTAAACTTCTTTATACTTTTTTTTTTTGCTGTGGTAAAATATACATAACACAGAATTTACCACTTTAACCAGTTTATGCATACAGTTCAGTGGCACTACGTACATTCACATTGTTGTGCAACCGTCACCACTGCCCATCTCCAGAAGTTCATTATTCTAAACTGAAGCTCTGTACCCATGAAACAATAACTCCCTTTCCCTGCTTTATACTTTGAGTGTGATTTTTGTAATAAAGGCTTATGTTTTGAAAAACAGAGTAAAAAAAGAAAACTACCTACTAAAATCCTATTTCACTGGATGAATCAAACATTTAACAAAATCACCAAATCTATTAAAATCAGTAATAATGCTTTATTTCTTTAGAAATATACTTTGTATCATACATCAATAACATTTTTTTGAAGTCATATCAGAGTGACTCTACTGATAGTATATTCTTGTAAAACAAGCTGTTTTAGTGTATAATTCATCTTTCTCTGTTTGATAGTAGCATTTAATCATAGGTAAAAATCTTCTGTCCTTTTTTTTTCCCCCAGCAGAAGCCTTATTTAGTTCTCTTTGTGCCTGTTATAATGTCATCATTATGACAAATGTCACCAATATTCTATTATCCTTAGAGTGCTAGAGCATGAATCTCCTTCATGACTGTTAAAACATGGAAAGGTCTAGTTTCTAAGAATGCAATTTCTAGAAAGAGTTTGTTTGAGAAGTTTAGTGCAATCCAGGGTGAGATACTAGCCCCTGTGCATCTTCCCTGTACTGTATTCATAAATGTAATGAACATGATTGTCTAGCAAAGCTAACTTTTGTTTTAAACTGGAAATTTCAGTTTCCAAAGTTACAGATTCGTGGACATCAGTATGTACATCTTTTCCTTGGTACTAGAAGGAAGCCTAGATTGTTAGCCTCTCATTTTAGAGAGAAATGCTTTAGCTAGAGTGGCAGGGGTTAGGAGGAAGATGAAAGAAAAACGATCTGAGACATAACACCTCAATTGTGCTAATTAACATCAAAGAGGAATTGTTTCTCTTCCAAAGAAAGTTCTTCTGCTGTTTTGCCTAAGACAAAAACAAGCACACAAATTATACACAAAGAAAAAAAAATTATTATGTTCAATATATAAAAGTGTGAGAGTCAGTCAGAATAAACAACTCTTGGAAACGCTCTTAAAATTCATGACTCTTATCTAATGAAAGGGCAGTTGGTTGGAACTGTCAGAATGTTGGGCATTGTTAAGTTGCTTGATTTGACCAAACAGATTGTGCCTCCGTAGTGAAATCAGCAGTTATTCAATCTATTTATTTCATGATTATCAAAAAAAAAATAGACAATAAATGATTGCTTGTAATTTATATAATGAGTAGCTAATATTTTGGAGATGGAGGAAAGCAGGCTTGGCTAAATTTTGAACTTCTAATAGATTTGGGTGACCATCTGTATCACCTAAGACAGTGCTACTGAAAGTGTGGTTCACAGAGCTGTAGGATCAGCATCACTTGGGAGCTTGTTAGAAATGAACATTTTCTGGTCCCACACCAAACCTGTTGAACAGGAATTTCTGGGGATGGATGCTTTAAAAAGCTCTCTTACCTATGGTAAATTTGAGAAGAACTTACCTAAGAGTTAGGTAGAAGAAATGTGAATAAGATTTGATTTTTACCTGGGCAGCTGTCATAAGCCAGGTACTACCTGATGAATGAGTTAGAAAGGAAAACACTGAGACTCAGATGAGAAGTGAATGACTATGTAGAGTGATAAAATGAAGTCAAAATCCAGAAACATGTACAATATGGACCCTAAGGGAAACATTCCTTTATATACTGACATTTTCTGTTATTCATACATCTTCTAGAGACTCTATTAGGAAGGTTTACTGGAGTCAACTAGTCTTCAGAATAAGCTTCTAGTTTATTTGACAGCATGTCTTATCTATAAAAATTTCCCTAAACTTCTCTAAAGTATATTTTATTGAGATTGCTTGTGCTTTAATACTATGTCCATCTTTTATCAGCTTATATTAGGGGCGGCAGCATACATATTTATTATATTTTGTATGTAATATATATTTAGTATCAATATTACTAGATATTTTATGTATATAATATATTTATTATATATTTTAAAAGCTTAGTGAGTGTATTCAATTGAAAGTTGGGACACATCATCTTGCTTTTTCTTAATTTCTGAAAACAGTGAGACAATATACTTGAACATGGAAATTATTCTGGAAAATTGTCAAGTATTGACAACGAAATGCTTGCTATAAACTGACCAATTTAATATAACACTGACTATATATTATAATAAGCCCCATATTAGATAAAATAATCTTTATCACCTTTATTCTTTTGGTCTGAGGTAGTAGATAAAAAGGAATAAATTTTTTAAAGTGAAGAAATTTTTAACAGATTTAAGATGAGAGAAGTTTTTTAAAAAGTCTTTATTATTTTCTAATTTCAAGGAAACAACATAGTATTTTAAAGTTGGAAAGATATTAATCGGTCTCTCCCAAGTTAAAGACTAGGGAACTGAAACCCAGATAGATCAAGTGCATTCAGTCAAGGTTCATTGGGTTTCTTTGTTACACTGAATGTTCCTCAATATGTATCAAAACTCCTTATTTAAATTGTCATCATTTCTATAGTTCATTATTTGAATTTCAAAGAAAAAATTCACTTTATATTAATAGTTTTTTTCTTGACGTTCTCTACAGAAAACATTATATGTATGTGCCTAAAGGTTACTGTTTCCTTTGAAATTACAACTTGAAAAGCAACATTATAATCTTAATCATTATAACTTTTGTAAGGATTTTTTTTAATACACCCTCCTAAAAAATATGAAGGAATCTTAGCTGTTTACATGTACAAATATCAATAGATGAATTGAATTGGCAATAACACAGTTGTTCCAGTTCTTTTTTTAATGCATATGCTTATTTCATCATGTAAATAGAATTATATAGTCTTCATAAAATCAAACCTTTTTAGTTTAAGGATGATTTTAGGAGGCTGTTGGGATCCATTGAGAAATGCTTTATCATTCAGAGCTACTATAAAGTTGATACAACTTAAATGTGAAGGAAAATGTTTTTGCTTTAAATATATTTTAGATGGTCAGTTATGAAGAATGTAGGGGAAAAAATTCTGATATTCTTGTGATTTACTTCACTATTCTGAAATTCCTTAAGCCAAATAGCTCTCCAGTTTGCATTTGGTTGAAACAAAATTTCTTAACTCAACCTTGACTTTATGAAATACTCTATCTTTTAAAAATCACCAATAAATAGTCAAGGGGTGAACATCAAACTTCATTCCTGCCTTCAATCTTGTAATTATGGGCATAAAATAATTCATTAGGGTAAATAGATAAAATGAGGGTCAGGATAATGCAAAAAAGTTCTGTCTTCCCCTAGTTTTTTCCCCATGTTAATAAAATGACACCACATGCTATTACATTTTTAGGTAAGAAATCTGGACATCTCCCTGGTTCTTAGTTTTCATCTCCACTGCCACCATTCTCCACCTCCATTCTTTCAGCCAGTCCTATTGATTCTACCTCCAACCTCACATCTGCTATTCTCCATTTCTACTCCAAGACAAGATCATATCTTTTCAGATCTACTCTAGATATTTCCTAATGTTTCTTCTCGTTTCTATTCTTGCTACATTCTTATCCATGATCTACAAAGATCACCTCCAGTTAATTCTTGCCTAAAATCTTTCAGTGACTTCTCTTTGCAATCAAATTACAATTCAAACTTATGTTAATGATTTACCAGGCTTGCATAAATTGCCAACCTATTTTCCCAAATTTATTTCACATCATTCCACTGTTTATTTACCTTGCTACCCACTCTCCTCTTCACTTTGTCCTCCAATATGTCAGATTCTCTCACCCTTGCACTTTTTTGTTTGTTTGTTTGTTTGTTTTGCAGTAAGTGGGCCTCTCACTGTTGTGGCCTTTCCTGTTGCAGAGCACAGGCTCCGGGCGCGCAGGCTCAGCAGCCATGGCTCACGGGCCCAGCCACTCCGTGGCATGTGGGATCTTCCCG
>NW_006782082.1:0-310 GCF_000442215.2 Lipotes vexillifer
CAGTAGTGGGATTGCTGGGTCGTATGGTAGCTCTATTTTTAGTTTTTTGAGGAACCTCCATACAGTTCTTCATAGTGGCCGTATCAATTTACATTCCCACCAACACTGCAAGAGGGTTCTCTTTTCTCCACACCCTCTGCAACATTTATTGTTTGTGGATTTTTTGGTGATGGCCGTTCTCACCAGCGTGAGGTGATACCTACTGTAGTTCTGATTTGCATTTCTCTAATGATTAGTGATGTGGGCGTCCTTTCATGTGTTTGTTGGCAATCTGTATATCTTATTTGGAGAAATGTCTATTTAGGTCTTC
>NW_006782083.1:0-3405 GCF_000442215.2 Lipotes vexillifer
TATCCATTCATCTGTTGATGGACACTTAGGTTGCTTCCGTGTCCTGGCTATTGTAAATAGAGCACAAATGCACTAACTTTTAATGTTATATCCATGGGGGCATCACAGGGGAAAAAAAAGTGAATACCCAAAAGAGACGTGAGATTTGAGCATTTATATACCATACTGTCTTAATAGGGGAAGTAGAAGGGGGATGTAGGCCACTTCAAGGAGAGTGAATGATTTTTAGGAAAGATGGATGGGGCCTTGGAAGGGTAGATGGGAGACATGATGGTTGTGACAGAGCTTGTCTGGCTGTGATGGGGACTTCTAGTGTCCTCTTCTATGTTAAGAGTCAGTCTTCCCCGGGTGATGAAACTCCCAGGAAGGGATGGATGAGAGTTGAGCTCCTTTGGGAGGATCTGTATGTCAGGGAATATAGAGAAGACCTTTCCCTGCATTTGCATTTTTAGCTCAAAGTTAGCCTTACACTAATGAGGCATATTTTAGGGTGGCATATTCTGCCACCCTTCACATTCAATAAACAATTCTTAATTGTTGAGAAAGTCAGAGATGAATATGGCATGGCATTTGCCATTAGGACTTGGAACAAGAATTTAGGTCTCTGATAAGAGGAGAAACATTAGCTTCAGAGTAGAATGAAGAGCCCGAGGCAGGGGTGTGTGTGACATTTTTGAAGAATGGTGATTTTAGATCTGTTTAGCCTGCACAAGGTGAAGGTTTAGGTAAGTGACAAGAGAGTACGTCTTTTCCAACCTGGCTCCACATCAGCTCCAAGGTGAACTTTACTGATTCACCTACTTTCCAGGTGCTTCCTGGACATCTGTGTTGAAAACAAATGACCAAGTAAAATTACCAATAGAACTTGATGCACAACTAGGGTTGAGAACTATTGGAACAGATCAGATATTAGGAACTGGATTATGGATGCTCTGAGTTTTAGAGAAGACAGTGAGCAGTGGATTGCTGTGGACCAGGCATGATGGAGGGGGATCCCTGTCCGAGTGGCTAAGCAGGGATGACAAGGAAGAAACGAGACACAAAGATACACTGATAGTCATGGAGGCGTGGACAGAAGGGAGAGAGTAGGCAAACAGAAGTCTGCTGCATCGTAAAGTCCTGAGAACATGCCGATGTTCACTGCCCCACCCAGAGTACCCAGTATCTTGACTCACAGCGTGAGAATGGAGTAGGTATTTGTTGAATAAATGACTGAATCAAGTAAATACATGGGGAAAAAAACCCCAGGAACACTGAGGGGTTGTGGAATATGGTATCACCAAAACATAATTCAGAAGAATGAATGTTTAGAGGAAAAATCTGAATCCAATTTTAGACTTAGTAGGTTTAAGTAAACAGACATGATGATAGAGGTTCAAATGTTTGACAAGCCAGTGTACAAAAGGAAGCTGTCGGGCTCCTAAGTTTCTGTAGGTTTCCATCACTCCCTCCTGTTTCGTTTGTATTTGACTAGGGAACTAAAATATGCATAATATTTCTAACAGGCAAAATCTACCCTGGGATCCACTGAGTGCTACTAGAGGGTCTAGGATCTGCTCTAGAGAAATCCTGATTGAATGACAAAGACGCTAAGAACAGTAAGTCACGATGGAGGAGCAAGGTGGGAAGATTGGAGCCCGTGAACCGCAGATATTCCAAAGTAGGGAAGGATTAAGGTTGTAGGGAATGTCTGTCTGTATTTCAAAGCTAACTGCCAGCTTCCCACTACGCCTACGCAATCCAGCACACCCCACCCAACAACAAGCACATGCGCGCACGCACACACACCCAATTGCTTGGGCAGTTAGAGACCCAAAGAGTCTGTTGAGCAGACTCTTGACTTTTTTGGAACCATAATATGGAAAGAAATGCCTGAGGCAAAAGGCTAATGCACCGTCAGAAATCACAGCCACCTTCCATTTATCCAAGCTCAACGCTAACGTTTTAACTTTAAAAATATGCCCCATTATTTCCAGCTTGATCTCTTAGTGATTTTATGTAGGTTATTTTGATGAAAGCTGAAAATCTTTCACACGCTGGTTGTTCTGTACTGTGTAGCCAAACTTAATAGACCAGAAACACCTTCCTTTTAGTGACTCACTCTTTTTCCTTTTCTGACTCATAAGGTTTACCTTTTTTTGTTTTTTTCACAGTAGGGATCAGTGAGTATTCTGGTAATCTAATGGATGTATATTTCAGGGCTAACAACAGAACATTAACATTGGCTGAGGGCAGGACTGGAGAATATTCACATTACCTTCTGTGAAGAACAGGCTAACAAGGCTAGAAGGGAAAAGGGGGTTACTGAGGAGGAGGGAAGTCCTCCTAGCTTGTCAGTATTAACCTACCTGCTCCATCCGTGATACCCAGGAAACAAGACAAAAAGATTCAAAAAATATTAATACCATAGAGAGGAAAATAGAGTTTCAATTACCTCAAGTCCATTGATCCTTCTTTAATGATGAAAGAAACAGCATCTGAAACAGAGAACACGTAAGTGGCTCAGAAATAGAAAGCTGCCTCTCTCTCCAAAGTCAATGTGACAAATCTTGCTTAAGGCAGACAAGTCTACTTATTTGAACCATACAGCTTGAGCCATATATAAGAATTCTTTAATTATGATATGACCTTAAGTTAAATTCCCTGGAATTTCTGTGGATTCCTCAAAATTCATCTGGAATATTCAGTGCTCTTAAGCTCTTAAATCATCCGCCGGGACTCCAATCAGGCTGTCAGTTCTTTGAACTTCTCCACCTGTAGACCCTGTTACCCAGTCCTTGCTGGACTTCCTTCCCAGAGCCTGAGGCTGTGCCAGCACCAGCACCCACACCGAACACAGACGCACCCACGCGGAACACGGACGCACCCACACACCCTTTAACTGTGAACAAATGAAGATGAAAGCATTGATGAAACTGGCAGAGCGAATGACCCATTCCAATGTCTGCTGGCTGGTCCCTGTCCTCCTGTTGGGAATTTTCTCTGTATCTATGACATCCCTCTCCCCAACCTCTTTGCCTCTCTTCTCTCCTCTATTAAAACAGCAACAGCTTTGATACCATCAGTTTGTCTTTGATAGAAACACATTCACACAAAATGCCATGTCTTTCAAACGTTCCCATTGGATGCCTGTTTGTGTCAATATCTGTAAAATGAAATTTTTTTTTTCAAGTTGAAAGAGTTTCTAAGCTGAACATTAGGCAGGGATAACTTAAATGCCCTGAAGATAAATCTGCTTCCAATCTTAACCTGCCTGAACAAGAAGAAAATGTAGCCCCAAAGAAATTAGGTCCTTGGGCTACTGTCTTCTTTTTTTTTTCTCTATCTCTTAAGAGTCATTGTCAAGACCCATATATATACTGTCTACAAGAGACCCACTTCAGACCTAGAGACACATACAGACTG
>NW_006782084.1:0-2139 GCF_000442215.2 Lipotes vexillifer
GGGAAGATCCCACATGCCGCGGAGTGGCTGGGGCCATGAGCCATGGCCGCTGAGCCTGCGCGTTCGCAGCGGGAGAGGCCACAGCAGTGAGAAGCCCATGTACGGCAGAAAAAAAAAAACAAAAAAACACAGATTTTTAAACCATGTAAGGCCCATTTATATCTACTCTAGAGTTTCAGAGGAGAAAACCAAGCAAAAAAACACATTTTATAACATTAAAGAGCTTATTATATAGATTGGGAGAAAATATTATACATATTTAAAGTTGAGAGGGGGACATAAAGCCAAAATTATAAATTGGGCTAAGATTAGTCATAGAATTCTCTTGAAAAAGCTGCATCTTGAGCAATATTTTGAGCCAAATTTAAAATCCAAATATATTGGGAGAAAGCAGGCAAGATGGGCTTTCCAGGGTTAATTGAAAAAAAAAAGAATAGGAAAGAAGGAAAAGACAGAGAGATGGTCTCGGGGGGCTGCAGCCTCCACTGAAACCCTACTTTATATCCTGTCCTTTAGAAAAAAGTGATGGTCTTGAGAAGTAGAAATTCAAAGTCACAGAGGCCTGGGGGAGCTGGTCTCAGAGACTTGGAGGGAAACACAGCAGTGCCTCATAAGTAGATGAGAACTAGATTCACTAATTAATAACTTGTTTATATTTTTAATGATACTGGTGTATTTTAGGGTTATGTTTGTTAGTTCATTGCTGTCATGTTTAACTTAAGGAACATGAGGACTCAGTAACAGGTTTAACTGCTATTCCTCTTTCGTATAAAACTCTGATCATTCTTCTTACTACTGATCATTAGGCTTTTCACCATAAAGGGATTGACCAATTTGTATTCCAAACCCCATACTTGTCAGCATGCCTCTGACCACCTGGCTGTACTGAACTAGAAGCTTTCTCCTAGGTGATACCCAGGAAGACTTGGAGAGGGCGGTCCTGTCAAATCAGACTAAAGGCCCATGTGCTGACCCTCCACTGCATCTGTAACAGATGACTCTTAATCCCATTTTCGGGCCTCTGTGGCTTTCCTTGTGAGCCCTGTGTTGATACTCAGAGTACAGTGTCTCTCGTTCGTATTTTCCTGGTCTTCGTCACAAATGCTACCATTAGAACGTTCCCACTGTTTCCCATTAATGGCTCAAACTGCTGAAAGCCTATTAGTGGAAAGGAAAATACTGCATCATTGAAGCGCATCATTCACTTATGAATTCACCACAGGCCTTGAGGTTTTGCATAGTTCAAAACTTGGGGTCAATCCAATAGATAAATATGTGATTGATCAAAAGGGTGACAAAAAGGAAACACGCCAGTGATAGGCTAGAAATATTAAAGAGAACTTCCAAATTGACAAGGGAAATTTTATACTGAAAAGTAACTTGGCCAAACACAAAAATAAGAAATAAAGGCATAACAAATTAAATTGTAAATATAAATTAAAATAGATATGATAAAACCAAGTATATCAATTATAACATTGAATGTGACTAGATTGAATTTTTATATTTAAAGACGAGTACTGTTACTTCGATATTTTTATAAATATTTTTTTAAGCCTGAGTTATATATTGATTATAAGAAAAGTACTTTCAACAGTGGAATTTTTTTTTAAGGGCTAAATACAAAAGAGAGAACAAAATAATACTAGGCAATCACAAACAAAAATAAATAGCAGAGGAAATATTAATTTCATATAAGTTAAATTTCAGGTTCCAAGTATTAAACAAGGTAAAGAGAGAACATGATGATAAAAGTCATAAGACAAAATTCATATCTTTCAAAGAGGATAATATTCATAGCTCTATATATGCAAAAGTGTATATAAACAAGAAAAAAAATCTCCATAGTGGGAAATGTTTAAATACCTCTTTCAGAAGCGGGCTAAAAAGTAATACTAAGAAGATGTAAGTAAGAAAAAAGGGATTAAATAATACAGTAAACAAACTCATTATAATGTAAGTAGAGATACTTCAAACAGACAATAGTGGGGTTTTTTGTTTGTTTTTGTTATGTTGTTTTTTTTTTTTTTTTTTTTTTTTGGCGGTACACGGGCCTGTCACTACTGTGGCCTCTCCCCTTGCGGAGCACAGGCTCCGGACGTGCAGGCTCAGCGGCCACAGGTCCCGCGCCCAGCCCCC
>NW_006782084.1:4667-16224 GCF_000442215.2 Lipotes vexillifer
GAGTGGCCCCCGCTTGCCACAACTAGAGAAAGCCCTCACACAGAAATGAAGACCCAACACAGCAAAAATAAATAAATTTAAAAAAAAAAAAAAAGAAATAGCAGGGAGTAAAACCAATGCAGTGAGCAAGAAGAAACCCACACCAAGGCACACTTGTCCTAAAAGGGACTCGTGGAATAAAAGAGGGGCGTGTCAGGTACAAGTATCCAGAACCAGAATACCATTGATTACTCAAGGTTAATTCTGGAAGCTAGAAAACAACAGAGTAATTACTTGAAATTTTGAGCAAAAATAATTTCCAACCTAGTATTAATTCTCTCAATCAAGTATGAAGATAGGACAAAATCATCTAGTCATTTTAGTGTCTTAGGGAACAGAGGATCTAATACAAAAAGAGAAGCAATAGAAATCTTCAGGATAACGGCAGAATAAAACCCCTGGCAGCTATGTAGCAGGCCTTAAAACTCACCAGACCATATTGGAACATAAGCATGTGTTAGTACTGGGGTCTCCACTTTTTGCAGAGAATGAGGGATGGATTAGTGATATGTATACAGACAACTAAGCCAACAAAACCCAAACAATTATTAACAAGATAAACGAGTCAAACTGGAAAGGAAATATAATAATAGTAGACCACATGACTCAGCTGTGACTAAAAAAATCACATTCAGAGCAATATAAACACTGAATTTTGATCTAACTTGAAATTATGATATCATTCTATTCGGAAGATGGGGTGGGGCAGAGAAGAATTTAAGACGGCTCAAATTCTGATCTTCAACAGTAAACAGAAAGTCAGAAAATAACGTCTAAAACAGAAAAATCAAGTAAAAGTAGTATAAACTTGCAGTTTAGAAATATAGAGGAAATATAGAGAAATGAGAGAGGCCAACTAAAGGGGTTGAAAATAGTTACTGCTGGGACTGAGAATGGAGGGTAGGTAGGACACAGCTCTGTTATTTCTGGGTAGTTATTGTAAGAATTGTAGAATTATGACTTCTTAAACTATGCACATGGACAACTCTGATAAAAATAAAAATTCACATGTGTAAAAGATCATGTTGGCTGCTCTGTACAGAATTGATTGGAAGGGGTGTGTGAAAGCAGGAGGGCTGGTTAGGGGTAGTGTCTGGGCAGAAGATGGCAGCAGTGGAGATAAGATTTGACAGACTTACAGTATTCTTCAGGGGCTGACGCAACCACATTTAGTAATGCGTTGGCTACAAAGGCAAAAGAAACAGAGTTGTCCAAGACAAATCCCAAGGTGCTGGCACGAGCAACACATGGCGGTACCATTTAATAAGAAGTGAAATGTGTTCAAGTTGCGGATCATCTGAAACTTTGAGCTCAGATATGAGAAAATAACTTTCCAACTCGGTATTTTAATGGTGACCAGCTTCTCTGATTTTCAGAGGATTTTTTCCCTCATGTATGAATCTGCTTCTGGAAAACTCCTCCTGTGAGATGAAACTTCCCAAGGAGCAAGGTGAATCCCTTTGTCATTACTCAGAGACAGCTGCATAAATGATATACCCTGGGGTTGTAGGCGTTCCGCCTACACAATGCTGTCAACCTGCCTTCCACTTTCCACCAGCCCCCCTATTCACAAACTGTAAAGTAAAAGCCATAATGAGTGGCACTGATTTCTGAAAATATATTAATTTTTTTTACTGAGCAGGTTGTCCCTGTTTTCATTTTGTTCAGCAGATTATTTTAGAGCAGGCCTTCTATTAAAAACCTAATAAACTGAGTGGAAACATTTAAACGTACTCCAAACCAAGCTGGAATCCCATACTCCCTAAAGTATTTGCATGCAGAAGAGCAGAATCTGTGGCAAATATTCATCTTAAGCAACCTGCTCAGAATTCCTTCTGGGGGGGGGGGTGCATTTTGCATTCCTCAAATGCTCTCTGTTTACTCCCGAATCACATCAAAGTAACCAGATGCTGAGTCCCAAAACCCAGTGAAGAACAAAGGACATAGATTTAGATCAGTCTAGGAAAGGAAACCAAGGCAAAGAAGCTCCTTAGCCAGAAATCTTATGTAGAAAAACAGCCACATGAGAAAAAAAGAGCAAAGCAATTCAAAGCATCAAGCTGATGTCTTCCCAAAGGCAGCATGCACCTCCAAACGCGAGTTGCATCACTCTTGAGCAGGAATTGAGAGAAAAAGAGGTGGCACTGAGGTCAGAGTTGAGTTTTTTGTCAAGCTTTACTTTGTTTTGCTGACATGAGGGCTGTGTAGCTACTCTGGCTCCCACATGAAGGAATGCAGAGCCAATCCACAAGCTGCATGGACAACATATGTCAGCAGCTTAACAGGTACCAGCCTGCCAGGTTTTTATTACTTCTTACACAAACAATTCTAAATACCGCAACTCTGGAGAAGTGATAAGCCCCAGTAGGTTAGGTTGGTTAGCATTCCTTTCCTTGCTTTCCTGGAAGCCTTTTCCACCAGTGCTTTGGCTTTCTGGGCTGGGCTCTGTATCAAGTCCCCCAACAAACATTCTTTCTTGCTCTACAATTAACTAGACAGTGTCTTTTTTGTTAGGTGCTTCTTCATAGGTGTATTTTTATCTGAATTATCCAGTGAATTTTAGCACCTGGATAGACTTTATGTCTTCCTAAATCTACCAGATCAACGGTTTTTTCTAAATTTACCAGACATGTAGTTAAGCAATTCACCTTATCTTGTCTAGTTTCATCATTGTATCGGTGGGTTATTGTTCCTAGTGGGCATACATCTTAGCCAAGAATGGGAAAATGAGTGTGATAGGCACAACTTGCTACACACACACACACACACATACACACACACACACACATATTGACATGCACATCCACAATACTTGCTGAAGCAAGTGAGACTCTTGTATTATAGCGGTATTTTATTTTATTTTATTGTATTATTTTTTATTGAAATATAGTTGATTTACATGTTGTGTTAGTTTCAGGTGTACAGCAAACTGATTCGGTTATATATACGCTATGTATATATATATATATTATTTTACAGATTCTTTTCCCTAATAGTTTATTACAAAAGTAGTGGTATTTTAAAGACGACTTTTCATTGAAAATGAGTCATTCTTATTAGCAGTCAAACAGCATAATTAATTTAGAATACTTTGATGATTAGCTTCAGAAATAATAATAGTGTTAAATTAAGAGGACTAGATAGTGTTAACTGAGGTCAAAATAGGCATTCAAAGGCCTGGGGTAATATGGGAGGACACATTTAAACTTATTCTGCTAAAGGATATTTGGGAATGTCTTGGTAATTGACTAACTTTTGGTGTCACTTAGAAATTGGCTCAGTTTCTCCTTTTATCAAATGGCAAGAAGTCTTCCTACCAGCCTGATGGGACAGTGATAAAGACTTATGTACAGGAAGCTAATGAATTCCTTTTAATACCAACTGTAAACTTCAAAATAAAGATGGGTATTATAACCTACGGAGCTAATTCTGCTAGGGCAAAGGCTATGTAGGTAATAGAAGACAGTATCCAAAACTACTAAATACACAAGTTTATTTAGACTACACATAAATTTAATAATCATTGCTCAGATTATTAACTTCATCTTTTAGGTTGGTGCTTCACCCAAATTGGCCAAAATCACCGAGGGATTTTTATTTATTTATTAATTTTTTTAAACAGCTCTAATCTTTTTTTTTAATTAATTAATTTTATTTTTGACTGCATTGAGTCTTTGTCGCTGTGCACAGGCTTTCTCTAGCTGCGGTGAGAGGGGGTTACTCTTTGTTGTGGAGCACGGGTTCTAGGGCTTGCGGGCCTCAGTAGTTGTGGAGCTCAGGCTCAGCAGTTGTGGCTAGCTGCTCCGAGACATGTGGGATCCTCCCTGACCAGGGCTCAAACCCGTGTCCCCTGCACTGGCAAGCGGACCCCCAACCACTGCACCACCAGGGAAACCCACCCAGGGATTTTTAAAAACCACCGATTCAAAAAAAAAAAAAAAAACACTGATTTCCTGACCTTATTCCAGATGGCAATGTCCAGTAGTGAAGTCTGGGCGTGTATTTTTAAAATGAGTCTCACTGTGTCTGAGCCAGGTTTGGAATCACTGACTTAAGAAGGCTAAGATAGCTGGCTCGTAATTTGTTGTGTCTGGTTACCAATTTCATACAATATCAAAACATACAATATCAGAAACCTGATATTTTCCTGTGAAGATATCAAAGCTATTTATAATAAAGTCACTTTCTACTTTGATTTCTGAACCTGATGTTACTTTAAAAACCATTTCAGTCAAAGAAACTTAGCTTCATTGAGATCTTCTTATAATTTTCATAGTTACTTTTCCCATAGTTTATTTGATTTTTTTTTTTTCTCATACAAAACATAGATCACTGGGGAGTTGCAATCCCTCTAAAAATTCTAACTGCAGGTACAACATTTAAAGCTCATTTGATTAAAATCATTCCTTAGAATGATTAGAACAGTGATTGTTCTAATCACTAAGGAACAATCATTCCTTAGAACAGTGACTTTTTGAAAAGGTTAATTTTCTTCTAATGTAGCCAGATTTTGAAATCAGAATGCTAGTGCTCCAGTAGCTATATTTATTTCAGAAATATCAACCAAATATTCAGATGCTTATAACCAACGAGGAAAATAATAGTTACAGAACCCATGGCACTCTTAAATTGTAGCAAAAAGAAGACCCAACATATTACACAGAAACGTTTTTAAAAGAAAGGAATTTGATTTAACTGACATAACATATTTAGTGACCTTGTTTCATGGATAAAAATAGGCAAAGCTTCCCCTGAGTCCTTCTCATCTTTTTGAGGAAGAAACATAGGATAAAGTCAGATGTTTGCATTGTTGGGTTTGAGCTCCTCTACAGGGGGCATTTAAAGCTTTTTCAGACCCCTTGAATTCAGAATAAAAGATTTATTTAAAAAAGAATACTCTGCGTGTGTGTGTGTGTGTGTGTGTGTGTGTGTGTGTGTGTTCAGCAAAAAAAAAAAAAAAATGTTTCAGCTAACCTCAATCCAAGAGACACAAACCCCCTGATCTCTTGCCATGAAGGAGTAATCACCTTTGATGTTACTCTAAAGGATTTCCAGCTGTTCAAAAACAATTCAAGGCCATTAAACTCATTTTAAAAATTAAATACTTGTTTTTGAAATCATAAACATAGATGGAAACTACAGCCCACAAATAGATATGAGTTTAATTTTTAATATCCGCTCAATTCATACTTACCCTACCACTATCTTCCACATATTTTAGTATCATTATTTTAGGACTTGAAATACTTTAGAATCACAGAAAGGCAAGTTTGAGGAAGTCATTTATTCTATTCCTCTTTCTTCAGACTGAAGCCTCCTTAAATTATCCTTAGATATTAAGGTTTTCTAAACCATTGGTATATGTGTTTTCTTCTGAGGGTGCAGGGTTTTGGGGGAACAAGGACAGGACATTTTAGAAGTCCTAGAAAATCCTCTCGTTCTCAAGTGTGGACTAGACAGAGAGATTAAAAAGAAAGGAGCCCACAAAATTTGACCTTATTCTTGACAGAACACTGGAAGGAATGCCAGTGCCCCAGCCCTGACCTAATTCCATTTGGTTTAAAGAAATGGAAAAGATTGAAAAAGGAAATACTTAGGGCTCACAGGGGGTAAAAACAAACAAACAAACAAAACACTATGCTGTTAAATCAGAACAGAGTTCCACAAGAACTAAATTATTATATTAGTTTGGTGACCAAGGCAATCCCCTTCAGCAAAGTAAAGAGACTCTAGAACCAAGCTTGAAAACTCTTATTTGCTCCAGTCTTGCCCTGGTCATGACTATGGACTTAATTAAATGCCTGAGTTATAGGCCAAAAAACCCTAAAGATGTTATAAGTATAAAAAAGGTGGTTGTGGCTAGTATACTATTCCTACAGTGAAGATAAGTTAAGAATTATGTATATTTAAACTACTTTAACTTTTATCCAAACCTTCCTCAAACTTTTTTGAAATGAAAACTTTGGGAGGGGAGCATGATTAGATTAAAATTTTGAAAGAAAGACTGTGAGGGCAGATTTGGAAATGAACTTAAAATTATCCATATATCTATTTAATAAATATGTTAGACGTTAATGGCTTCTAGATACTATGCTAGGTGTTGGGCATACAAAGATGAAACCTGTCTTCAGAGAACTTAATTTAGTAGAATTTGGCAATAAAATGAAATGAAGTACTGATACCTACTACAATATGAATAAACATTGAAAACATACTAAGTGAAAGAAACCAATCACAAAATAAACACACATTGTATAATTCCATTTATATGAAATGTCCAGAATAGATAAATATATACAGATAGAAATTAGATTAGTGGTTGTAGGGACAGGAGGGAATGGAAAATGGGGAAATTCTGCTAATGGATAGAGGGTTTTATTTGGGAGTGATAGAATAGATTACAGCAATGGTTGCACAACGCTATGAATATACTAAAAAACAGAATTGTACACTGAAATAGGTGAATTTTATGGTATTTAAATTGTCTCAATAAATGTTTTAAAAAATCAGACACAGACACATTCTTAAAACAGCATAAATGGCATAATTAACTATATGCTAAAAGTGATGAGAAAAATAATAGGATGTACTGAGAAAGGAGTGATTAATTTCAAGCATAAGGCAGGAATAGGAAACATGTGAGATTGATAGCCACTAAATAATCAGTACATGTTGTATAAGGACACTTCCCTGTGATTTATTCAAGAATAAACTCTACACAATGATATAATTCAGTATTTCAGAACTAATATGAAGTTAAAGATTCCCAGATAAAGATGGAAAACTGAACCCATGCAATTATCACCCGCCACCACTAAAACTAAAATATGTTTTAAAAGTTAAGAAGTCACAAAGTTGAAGAAGTGTTAACAATGGAGGAATGATGTCAACAAATTGTTGAACTTAACAGTAGCAACATTGAAAAATGGAGGACAATGAAGCAATGCTTTCAAAATTCTGAGGAATAGTGATTTTTAAATTAGAGTTCTATACCCAGCCAAGCTATCACTCAAGCTTGAAACTAGAAAAAGACATCTCAAAAATTGATTCTCATCATTCCTCCCCAGGAAGCTAATAAAGGATGTCCTTTAAAAAAAAAAAGAGTAAAACAAGAAAGAGGAAAACATGAGATCCAACCTAAGAGAAAGATCAAGAGATTTCCATGATGCTAGCTGTTCAGGAAACTAAAAGAACAGCCAGTCCAGATAGGAACATGAAATTCAGGATTCCAAGAGAGAGTTCCTGGGAGTGGAGTATGGTCAAGATTGAAACTGACAGATTATTTAATGTGTTTGACCACAGCAGAAAGGATTTTATAGTTTTTTAAACTAGAGATAGAAACAAAGATGATTTTTAAATGACAAAGTGAGGCAATTATTAATTGTAAGAAAAACAAAAATCTGTAAAGAGATTATAATCATAATACTATTAGTGAATGGGGAACAATGCTTATATAAATATAATAATATAAACTTGAATATTTACTTTGCCAAAAATTATAATTATTTTAAAAAGAGGAAGGTGAGAAATAACAGAAGTTGGGGATAAAAACAGAGCTAAATTCTCATCTCGCAATAATTAAAAAGTCAAGTAACGCTACTTATAAATATTGAATTAAGTAGCTCAACAAACACCCACAAGACCTGAATGTGGTTGCCTCTGGGTAATGAAACTCAAGAAGAAATAGAGCAGCAGACTGCCATTTTCCATCAGAAGTCTTGAAATAGTATTTTATATTCCTAACTTTGTAAGTGTATTTCTTTCATAAAAATTAATATTTGAAAAATATACACTGCACTGAAAATACTGTCAAGTCAGAGTATGTATAGTGAAGGGACATGTTTCATTCTTCTTGAGGTTCCCAAGCTCAAACAGTGCCTTGAATATTTCAGGAACTCAATAAATACATGCTGTTTAATAATGACCACTCAAATGCTAGTTCAGTGGATTTGGCAATGGATCCCACGGCATATAATCTGAAAACTAATTTTCTCTCTATAAAGAGGATCTAGAGGTCGCAACATGCTGTGCAGTCCTTTGTCTTGATACTGAAAAAAAAGGTTGGATAACAACTAGAGGAAAACAGGGCTGATCGTATTTATTGTACAATGCTTGGCAAACTGTAATGCTCAATCCATTAAACAATACCTTCCACTACCAGTCTAATTCAGAGGACCGATAATGTGAGCCAAGTATTTCTAGTTTTTTACACATTTTATGCCCTCTAGGAGTTTGTATCCTGTTTCCAAAACTTTCAAATGATTCTCTTCCTCCTTCAAAATCAGTTGATTTAAGATGTATTTGTTAAGAAGTTTTCAAATATGGCAAATACATGGGACCCATGTCACCTATCCCCCTCCCAAGGCAGGTATTGCCATCTAAAAGATATTCTCAGGTAGTGGAAATGGGCATGGCATTTTCAGGGACAAGGAAGTTGATGGTCTTAACTGGAGCAGAAGTCTATATCTTAAGTAGCAGGAGATGAAAGTGACCACCAAAGCAGGAACAATGATGCTAAGACTTGGATATCTAGTTGAAGAATTTGAATATAATTTGTTGATAGTGGTAAAATTTTTTGAACCGGGAAACAGCCTAATAAATGATACAGCACACAGCAAAGAGTCTCTGAAATTCTAACTGTGAAAACATTCATTCAATAGATTGAGGAAATGAAGACAAGATGGAAAACAGAGAGATAATTAAGATGGAAGGGAAACAATTTGGTGAGTTATTAGATGGAAAGATTGAGGAGAAGACAGTTTCGTAGATAATGAGTAACAATCATAATAAACTTTTTAAGCATTTATTATGTTGCCAGAGTGTTGTGCTAAGGTCTTTGCATATATTACTCATTAAATTCACTGAGGTAGACTTCACCATCGTTGCCCCATTCTCTAGTTGAGGCAATATAAAATAACTTGCCCAGAGTCCCTCAACAAATAAGTTTAGATCCAAGATTTAAACCCAATTCAATCCATCTGTTTCCTGGAATGGAGAACTTGGGAGGGAAGACTGGATATCCAAATGGAAATGACTAGTAGGTAGATTAAAGAATGGAACAAATTTTTTTGTGAGTGGTTAAGGACCCTTGGAGAGATTCACTACCATTTTGATAAAAGTATTAATTTTGAAAATGGATGAGCACAGGGACAAGAACAAAGCCTTGAGTTAATGGGTAAAAGGAGAAAGGGAGCTCACCAAAGGAGAAAAGGAAGAGTTGCAGAGGGGGAGGAAAGAATTCCTTTACAGAGACAGAGCCTCGAACAAATTTTTAAGGCATGATAATCAATAATACCAAATGCTCTAGAGAGATTTGATGGGGTAATAACTGAGAAAAATGACAAAGGGCTGGTAGAGAAGCACAGAATAAATTATTTCAGTTGTTTGGTAGGAGTGGAAACCAGAATGCAAAGGCTTAATATGAGAATAGGTGATGAAGAAATTAACACAATTAATAAATATGTACTATCTGTTCAGGAATTTGGAAGGTGGCTGTGTTCATGCAGTAGTGTGATAAGGTGATGAGGTGAAGTAAAGCTTTATAGTCCAAGGTAAGGAAAAACCTACTTTGTGAGAAGGTAGGAAGGAATAGTTAAAGGCAGAGAATAGGTAGGTTTTTTTCATGAAGTCAATCTTAACTGTAAAGAATATACCTCAAAACACTGAGAAATCCATTAAACTTATCTCTGCAAATGTGGTAGTCAGCCAACATATCATTCCTTCAAGATAACCCTTGGCCTAAAGCCAAGTAAAGTGAATTCTTAAGATCAGTAAGAAGTGATGTGACTCTGACTCCCTGCTACTCATCTGGAAGAGAGATGCTTGCCAAGAGGGGCCTTTTGAACATTCAGAGGAGGTAGCTGATTCTGCCAGCACAGGATCAAGGCCAGGAAGCTCACTCCTGGGATTGGAGCAAGGTCAGTGAGGAAACAAGTGTTAGGGGATGGGGGTGGGGGGGATGGATCAGATGAAACACTCCAGAGGCAGACATTTCACAGACATTTGAGTGGGTGTCCATGTCACCACTTGGCAAATCTCACAACAAAGTCAAGACCCAGGTGGCAGTCTGTCTCCACTAAATAAGCAAGTGACTGCCTTGCCTGACAAACAGCTCTGCTATCAGTGCCCCTTATACTCATTAAACCAGTTGAAAACAAAAGGACAAAAGCTTGTAATCAGCCTGAGGTGCCAATAGACGCACAAGCTAGTGCTTTCCAGATACCCAAACCTCCTACACACCCGTGAGGTAAGAGGGGAAACAAATTTGTATTTCTCCTTGGTCAGTGCTGGAAGTGAAGGAATTGGGGGAAATCAAAGTCTCATACTCCAGGGTTCCCAGTATGACACTAACAAAAGTGAGACAAGAATCCAACGTTCTTGCTTCCCCTGCTAGAAATATTTCTCATTAGCAACGCTAACTCTCTTCTCTCTCTAATGAGTGACACCCCCACCCCCGATGCAACCAGTTTGGTTATTTGACATTTATTGTATTTTCAATTGAATCAGACACTACTAATCCAGAGTTAAATCCTTAGGCAGTAAGTATGTCCTTTCTAAGCAGGGTGGGTAAAAATCCTCACCTTTGAATGCCCAGAGCTAACGATTAACTTCCCATCTTTATGTCTACATCAAATCTGCCAAAAAGAAAAATCAAAAACATCCTCTCTGGAACACCAAATTCAAAAGCTGAAAAGCATCTTAAGAATCAATATCTATGCCCCATTCTTTGGCTGGCAGTTTAAAAACTGAATTTGCATAAATTCATAGCAGTCAGCCATCTCTTGTTGGTGAGGATAAAAAGGGTCTTTATATGCTGAAGGGGAAAGGGCTGGCCATGCTGCTACAAAGTCATGAAAAATGGTATGAGGGTGTAAGTAATGGAGTGATTTAACTAGGAGCCTGGGGGTAATTTTTTGGGGGGCGGAGGGAGGCCTGAGCTGAGCGGCACGCAGGATCTTATTTCCCAGACCAGAAATGGAACCCTTCCCTCCTGCAAGTGCGGAGCCCTAACAACTGTACCGCCAGCGAATTCCCTGGGGTGGGGGGCGGGTAATTTTAAGCATTGATAAGAGGCTAAAAAACGGTTAAGACTACTATCCACTGGCATATAGAGGGAAAGGGAAAAGAAGGTTGAAGTTCAAATGGGATATTTATCTGGAATTTATTGACCCTGGCCCAGGCTGAGGACCCCTCTGAACTTCTGGTAAGTTTTTTCACCTGCTTCCTTCACCCAGCATAATATATCCCAGGCTGATAGGCACCCATGTAGCCTAATGCTAGCATCTGTGCTGATTGGATGATGCCATATCATACCTCATTAAATATTTTAATATCACCCCTGGATAGATCCAAAACTGGACTCATCATCTCCTCTTCAAGTCATTTGTAAGAATTGTGTTATGTGGCAAGGAAGATAGGGCCCAAGAATAAGGCAGATTTTTAATTATCAGAATTTAACCATTCAATAATATTTACCAACTACCTCCTGTAGGTCATCACTCTGGATATTGGGAAAGAG
>NW_006782084.1:16276-43073 GCF_000442215.2 Lipotes vexillifer
AAATCCAAATCAGACAAGATTCAGAAGAATCCAAAGGAAGGGATGGTCAACTCTACTACCCAGAGGTGTTACACTAGGTACATAGAGGAGATGACCCTCAAGCAGGTCCTTGAGGTAAGATTTTTCCCCAACCATGTGGAGAGGGACCTTCAGAAGGAAAGCATAGCAAAGATGCTGAGGACAGGGTGGCTAGAGAATGCAAGGTGTTCACACACATTGCATGGCAGCAAGGGTGGCTGAGGGTGTAGCCATGAGACCATGTGGTCGGAGCTAGATAAGCATCTCCAGCATCTGGCTGGAAGTGGCCCTGGATATTCAAGCAGAGGTGGGCTTGAAGATCAAAATTAGGTGGGGTAGAGAGGAATGCAAGAGCTAAGATCTATGGAGGCATTTAACATCTTGAACCAATGAGGCTTTAAGTCCAAAATGGTCAGGAATTACTAATTCTAAAATCTTCATTTTGTGGGGGGAATGTTAAACATCAGATACCCAAGTAGTAACTGCAATAACACATGATTACAGAAAGTCAGAAGTTATCTGTGTAAAAGGGGATCAGTCTAAATCAAAAAGCAACTTTGGGTGTAATAAAAATCAAAATGGAAGTGGACAGGCAGGATCAACATATCTTATCATTTATTTTTCACAAGCAGGTCCTCTAAGTTTCCAGAAACAGTATGGATCACTTCATAGTTACTATCTTGTTCGTGAACACATAGAAACGCATCACAGTGTAGTCTGACATCCTTTGCAAAGGATATGAACCGCCACTGTCTGTTAATAGTCTGCTTTTAAACTTTATTCCACTCATACGACTTAAGAGACTATAATGTAGTCTCTACATTACATCTGAATGTAGGCTACATTCAGAGACAGGCTTCCTCACTGGCCCCCAAAATTTTGTTGCAAATGACACCAGGAATTTGGCAAAGAGAGAAAGCAGGGTCAGGCTGCCTGATCAGGGCCGGCAGAGAAAATTCCTACGGCTTCCACTAGACAGAGCTTGTTTCCGAGTGCCGCTGACCACAACTATGCACTCTGCCTCCTCAGGAAGAGCCCAGACAGCAAGTTTACTCTGCTTTGAAGGGCCCAGCCATAACCCCAACAGCTCCCCAGGACCGGAATCCCAGCTGGGATGCTCTGGGCTGCAAGGAACGGAAGATCAGTTCCGCAACTGAAGCAAGAGCTCCACGAAGCCACCGAGACCCCAGCTTCTTTTCATCTTTCTATTTGTTTTACTCAGACCTTGGGTTTTGTCCTCAGGCTTTTTCTCTGGTGATCACAAGATGGCTGCCTCAGTCCCGGTGTATTCTATCTTCACACAGTCACTCCAAAATGCAGAAGAAAGACAGATTTTCCATGCACCTCTTTTTATCTTAGAGGAAGACCTTTCTCAAAACCTCCCTGTTGAATGACCTTCAGGTCCCTTAACGTGGGATTTGGGTACCTGCTCAATTCCTAGCTGTAGGCGAGGAAAGCAGTATTGATCATTTTCTTGTCTTTCACTCTTGCCTGTCAAAGTCTGACAGCAAGATAGATGTGGTGGCTGAGCAGGCAGCAGGAGCAGCTGCAGGGGGCAATTGGGTGGACAACCAGCAGTGCCACTGGCAGAAAGTTAACTGCTTTTAATGGCAGCTCCATTTAAACATAAACATTTAAAATATGTTCCTTTGTACTTACAATAACATCCTTTACCAGCATGCATTGCTATGTTTGCATACTTAGGTAATAAATGAGGGAGGCATATCCACCTTCCAGATGATGATGATGATGATGATGATGATGATGATGTTGATGGTGATGATGATGTTGACTGTAAATGCACAAAATACTGACTGGCATTTGGAAAGTATTAGGCTTAGTGAAATAAGTCAGACAGAGAAAGACAAATACTGTATGATATCACTTATATGTGGAATCTAAAAAATAAAACAAACTAGTGAATATAACAAAGAAACAGACTCACAAATATAGAGAATAAACTAATGTTTACCATTGTGGGAGAGGGAAAGGGAGGGAGGGCTAGGGGTAGGGGATTAAGAGGTACAAACTACGATGTATAAAATAAATAGGCTACAAAGATATATTATACAGCACAGGGAATATAGCCAATATTTATAATAACTATAAATGGAGTATAATCTTTAAAATTTGTGAATCACCATGTTGTACACCTGAAATATATATAATGTTGTACATCGGCTATACCTCAAGCAAAAAAAAAAAAAAAAAAAGAAAGTATATTTCTAAGTAATGGTCAATAAAACTGGGAATTTCTGAACGGTTGTCGTTTTGGGGTTTGGTTTTGGTTTTTTGCCTTAGATATCAATTCCTTCAGGATCTTATCCAGATACTTAAACCCTATGACTCAATGTCCCCATCTGTAAAAATGGGTAACATTTGAAAACAGTAAATATATAAAATTTTTTAATGAATTCTTTTCTGATAATTATTTCTAAACTTGGACAAAGAAGAATTGATTATGTCAATGATTGGGCAGAGTTTGCCTGAGGGTTGGCTTGGGAGGGCCTCAGTTGGTCTTGGGAGAAAGGATATAATAATCAACACGCCATTTCACTGGGCTCTGTCAATATTTGTTAGATTTCCCAAAGCTACAGTACTGCCTATTAACAGTACCTTTACACAAAAAGTTAATCAACCTTTTCAACAGGGAGACTGTGCTGGCATCCATAACCCACTTTTAAGATGAAAGATAGGCTTATAAGATAATTTGTTAACCTGTTTTAGGAATTTTGAAGCTACTCCGAATTATTTAATTGATAAATAGACCCATACAAGTAAATGGCCATGAGGACATGTGACTTGACTGTCTGAAAAGCTTCCTCCCTATCCTCTATCTTACCCCAACTCACTCACAAATACTACTCCCTCTTCACAGGTGTTTAAAATTATCAGTGAACTCTTCCTCGTATGCGTGGAGGTGGTAGAAAGAGGGAAACTAAAAACTGCAGGAAATGGTTAAAATGCAAATTTGTTACGTGGGAAAATTATGAATAGCTATAGTTTTCTGTTATCACAATAGCCAAAAACAAGCCTTTGAGTGAATAAGACTGGGTTGGGGAGCGAAAGGGGGACAGCACATCTGGGGAAAGGGGGATGAGGGGTAAATGCTTAAAGTGAGGGAGAGGTTAGCTGAATGGGACAGGCAAGCTCAAGTGAGGAAAGAAGGTACCAGGAGGGTAACAACGACAATCGTGGGGATGCTAGCTTTAATTAGACACTGACAATGGCAGGCGCTATGGTAATGATTTTCATGCATTGTTTCTGATCTTCATCATAACTTCAGGCAGATAGGATAAGGAAGCTCAGGGAGGTTAGGTGACTTGCCTGGCATCTAAAGCCAGCAACTGATGATCTCTGGATAGACTCCTGGGCTTTGGAATTAGAGAGACCCAAGTTCAAATCCTCTGTCTGTTTCTTACTAGATGTAGAACTTGGTCAAGTAAGTTCCCTCTCTGTGTTTCTCTTTCCTCCTCTGGAAAATGGGGATAAGAAGATTTATTTAGCTTCTAGGATATTGTGAGATTGAAATATTATATATATATAACTAGAGGTGCTTATCTTTGCCTAGTATGTAATATGTGTTAAATAGTAGTAGCACATGCTGTTATTACTATTTCCACTAAGAAAGATGTGTCTCCAAAAACCAAAGCAACTTCTTCACAATTTTCCCCATATTTGCGCTGTTTCAGTGAGTCTATTTGGAATAATGTACAGTGAGAAGTGCAAAATATGTGTATGATCGGGTCCTCACCCTCATTCAGTATTCACTCCTGTAATGGATGGTCATCCACTAAGAGAACCAGTCAACTTAATCTTTCTTGAAACAAAAAGCGTCCACCATTAAGCAAACACAAAAAGTGAAAAGCAAAGCCCACTAACAGCCCCTGTCTTGAGGAAGCATTTGCAACCATGTGATAAATGCACATGAGAGGCGTGTTCTGCATGAGTAAAGTGTTAATGGGAACAGAGAAGAGGAAACACCAGACACTTCACAGAGTTGCTGCTCACTCCTCCATGCCTTCTACGGTGATTTATTTCTCATGTTAAAGCACAACACTCCAACTGCATAATGAATACGTGTCAAAGATTGTATTTAACTCATTCATTAATGAAGGAACCAGTTCATCCATTCATAGATGTTAAACCTGGTTCAGATAAGAATTGGAAGAGTAAGTGCTTATAGGCAATTTAATCAATAAAGGAATCTTAGGAAAAACTTGGTTACATACAAAGCTGGCTCATGTCATACTGGGTAGTAATCTATAAGCTTTGGAATTATCTTTTGTTGCTGGGTGAAAATTATTTACATCTCTACCACACTTCCATGAGTGGTAGAAGGGAGAATTTCCTGCTTTCCTAGCCTTACCACTTTCTGAAGAGCAGAAAGGAAAGGGTTAATTTCGATCATTCTGTATTCTTTGGACTTTCCTTTAACAGTATTTTTTTAATCAAATAA
The DNA here is from genome assembly GCF_000442215.2 of Lipotes vexillifer. Lineage (NCBI taxonomy): Eukaryota > Metazoa > Chordata > Mammalia > Artiodactyla > Lipotidae > Lipotes > Lipotes vexillifer. Next base: position 20,754 of record NW_006782084.1, read on the forward strand.
AATATGTTTAGAGAAATTAAGAACTATCCAGAGTCATATTTCTGATTATACAGCAGCGGTTCTTGGGATATTTATAGCATTCACTGAAGGAAGAAACAAATTATTGATGCTTCACAAGCAACAAGGCGTGTGGTGGAAAGAAGCTTGGCCTGGGACACGTAAGAAAGCTGGTTCTACCCAAGCTCTGCCACTAGATGGCTGGGTGACCTTTTGAACGTCATTTCCCCTGGCTGAGCCTCAACCTCCTCATCTGAAAATGAGCAGGTTCACTACATAGCATCTAAGGGAGCAGGTCTCAAACTTCAGTGAGCATCAGTATCACTGGGGGAAGCTTGGTAAAATGAATAAATAAAAATGCAGATTCCCAGGCCCCACACCCAGAGATTCTGGATCAAAATCTAAAACTCAGATGATTCCAGGATTCGCCTGTGTTAGTGTGATTTTATTTTACAGCACCCGAGGCGATGCTTAGAGGTCTCTTACAGCTTTAACCGTCCATCCCTAGGTGCTCGGAGCCCAGAAGGCTCGGCTCAGCCGCCTGCTGGTTCTCTTATCATGGGTATCCATGGGGATTTCATTTGCTACCTGTGTCCTTTGTTCCCTATTTCCTTTCAGAAAAGGATTAACAAACCGGCATTGGTACAGCTCCTGAAAATAATGTCCTTTTATCGCAGAGGACTTTTCTGAAAGGCTTTTAGGTTGTATATTGTTGAGCTCCAAGTTATTGTTTTACTTACATAAGACTTCTGAGTGGCAAATTGGTATATATGTTATTACAATGTACTATTTTCTTAGCTAATATTATGGAAGGGATTTTTTTTTTTTTTTGGAAATCTAATGCATTTCAAATCTGAGCATTTACAATTTTCTGAGAGCTAAAATTATAAACTGTCTTGAGTGGGTTTGCCTTTCATCTTCGGTTATATTTTTAAATTGATTCTTCTAATATAGCCATTCAGGTCATTTAAGTGTGTATTAGCGACATAAAAACATTAGTCTTAGACACAAATAAGCTTGTATTTGTGGCCTATAGTAAAACAAGTTTATTCATGTCATTTTGTGTTTCTGTTAAGAAGCTAACAATGACTTTCAGAGGACTTAACACAAGTAGAAACAAGATTTAAATTGCCCAAGGATCAAGGAAACTCAGATTTTGTACCTTATATACACTAAGAACTTTCTTTATGATCAAAGAAAAGAGGAGAAAATTAATATCCCACTGTGTTAGCAGAGTATGTGTTAACACACACACACACACACACACACACACACACACACACACACACACCACAATCTCACACACCAAAAAAAAAATTAGGGGAAAAAATAAGCTAATGATGCAAACTCAATGGATGTTTAAAACCTGCAAAAGCTTATTATTTTTCAAGGTGGAATTTGGGCTTTCTCTTACAGTCTAATACCTCCTGTTATGGCTGAAACAAGCATACTTGGAAAATCAAAGTAATAAAACAAGTAAATTAGCTCTTCATCTCCTAGGGAAGACTCAATTTCCCTAGATTTAGATGGATGGAAGGCAAACAGATAATCTACGTTAAGAAGTGAGTTATCTACCTATCTTCCATCCACCCTATGGTGGGTCATTTCAACCAACTCCAAGGCTGCTTTGAGGAAATGTCCCCATCCACCACAACTCAGGGACCTCTCTATCTACTGTCACATAGTTTTAGCTAACAGTGAGCAGGATAACTTGCTTCAAGTAGAGCCCTCATCTCACCCAGATAGCCTCTGTCTCAAATCTTTTCTTTCATATAACACCAATCTTCCATTTATCTGGAATTCTCTCTCACCTGCCTCACGCTGACATTATCCTCTTATACCTGTGCATGCACAGGATCTGTGGTTAAAGAAAGAAAAGCTTTCCTACCTATCTTCCCTTGTTCTCTTTACTGGAAAAAATTCTCTTAAGTCAATTGAAAGAATTGCCCTTTGGTTGAAGGACATTCAACAATTTACCTAGGGAGACCTTCAAGATGGCAGAGGAGTAAGACATGGAGATCACCTTCCTCCCCACAAATACATCAAAAATACATCTACATGTGGAACAACTCCTACAGAACACCTACTGAATGCTGGCAAAAGACCTCAGACTTCCCAAAAGGCAAGAAACTCCCCACATACCTGGGTAGGGCAAAAGAAAAAATAAAAAACAGAGACAAAAGAATAGGGATGGGACCTGCACCACTAGGAGGGAGCTGTGAAGGAGGAAAAGCTTCCACACACTAGGAAGCCCCTTCACTGGTGGAGATGGTGTGTGGGCTGGAGGGAAGCTTTGGAGTCACAGAGGAGAGCTCAGCCACAGGGGTGCAGAGGGCAAAGCAGAGAGAGCCCCACACAGAGGATCAGTGCCAACCAGCACTCACCAGCCCGAGAGGCTTGTCTGCTCACCTGCCTGGGTGGGTGGGGGCTGGGAGCTGAAGCTCCGGCTTCAGAGGTCAGATCCCAGGGAGAGGACGGGGTTGGCTGCGTGAACACAGCCTTAAGGGGGGCTAGTGTGTCACAGCAAGCTGGGAGAGAGTCTGGGAAAAAGTCTGGAACTGCCTAAGAGGCAAGAGACCATTGTTTCGGGGTGAGAAAGGAGAGGAGATTCCTTCCCTGTCTGCCCACAGAAGGCAGAGCACCACATAAAAGAGCTCCAGAGACGGGCATGAGCCATGCCTATCAGCTCGGACACCAGGGACAGACGTGAAAAGCTAAGGCTGTTGCTGCAGCCACCAAGAATCCTGTGTGCAAGCACAGGTCACTATCCACATCCCCGCTCCCGGGAGCCTGTGCAGCCCGCCACTGCCAGGGTCCCATGATCCAGGGACAACTTCCCAGGGAGAACACATGGTGCGCCTCAGGCTGTTGCAACGTCATGCTGGCCTCTGCCGCCGCAGGCCTGGCCTGCATTCCAATTATAACTACCGTACCCCTCCCTCCCCCCGGCCTGAGTGAGCCAGAGCCCCCTAATCAGCCGCTGCTTTAACTCCGTCCTGTCTGGGCAGGAACAGAAGCCTGAGGACAACCTACATGCAGAGGTGAGGCCAAAACCAAAGCTGAACCCTAGGAGCTGTGCGAACAAAGAAGAGAAAGGGAAATCTCTCCCAGCAGCCACAGGAGCAGCGGATTAAATCCCCACAATCAACTTGATGTACCCTGCGTCTGTGGAATACCTGAATAGACAACGAATCATCCCAAAATCGAGGAGGTGGACTATGGGAGCAACTGTAGACTTGGGGTTTGCTGTCTGCAACTGACTTGTTCTGATTTTTATGTTTATCTTAATATAGTTTTTAGCATTTGTTATCATTGGTGGATTTGTTTATTGGTTTGGTTGCTCTCCTCTTTTTTTTATTTTAATATTTTTTGTTATTTTATTTTAATTATTTTATTTTATTTTATTTTTCTTTCTTTTTTTCTCCCTTTTCTTCTGAGCCATGTGGCTGACAGGGTATTGGGGCTCCGGCCTGGTGTCAGGCCTGAACCTCTGAGGTGGGAGAGCTGAATTCAGGACACTGGAACACCAGAGACCTCCCGGCCCCATGTAATATCAATCAGCAAGAGCTCTCCCAGAGATCTCTGTCTCAACACTAAGACCCAGCTCCACCCAATGGCCAGCAAGATCCAGGGCAGGATGCCCAATGCCAAACAACTAGCAAGACAGGAACACAACCCCACCCATTAACAGTGAAGCTGTCTAAAATCAGACTAAGTTCACAGACACCCCAAAACACACCACCAGACATGGTTCTGCCCACCAGAAAGACAAGATCCAGCCCCACCAACCAGAACATAGGCAATAGTCCCCTCCACCAGGAAGCCTACACAACCCACCAAACCAACCTTACCCACTGGGGTCAGACACCAAAAACAACAGGAACTACAAACCTGCACCCTGTGAAAAGGAGACCCCCAAACACAGTAAGTTAAGCAAAATAAGAAGACATAGGAATACACAGCAGATGAAGCAGCAAGGTAAAAACCCACCAGACCAAACAAATGAAGAGGAAAAAGGCAGTCTACCTAAAAAAGAATTCAGAGTAATGATAGTAAAGATGATCCAACATCTTGGAAATAGAATGGAGAGCATACAAGAAACACTTAACAAGGACCTAGAAGAACTAAACAGCAAACAAACTATGATGATCAACATAATAGATGAAATTAAAAATTCTCTAGAAGGAATCAATAGCAGAATAACTGACGCAGAAGAACAGATAAGTGACCTGGAAGATAAAATCGTGGAAGTAACTATTGCAGAGCAGAATAAAGGAAAAAGAATGAAAAGAATTGTGGACAATCTCAGAGACTTCTGGGACAACACTAAACACACCAATATTTGAATTATAGGGGTCCCAGAGGAAGAAGAGAAAAAGAAAGTGTCTGAGAAAATATTTGAAGAGATTATAGTTGAAAACTTCCCTAACATGGGAAAAGAAATAGTCAATCAAGTCCAGGAAACGTAGAGAGTCCCATACAACATAAATCTAAGGAGAAACACAGCGAGACACATATTAATCAAACAATCAAAAATTAAATACAAAGAAAAAATATTAAAACCAGTAAGGGAAAAACAACAAATAACATGCAAGGGAATCCCCATAAGGTTAACAGCTGATCTTTCAGCAGAAACTCTGCAAGCCAGAAGGGACTGGCAGGACATACTTAAACTGATGAAAGGGGAAAACCTACAGCCAAGATTACTCTACCAGCAAGGATCTCATTCAGATTTGACAGAGAAATTTAAAACTTTACAAACAAGCAAAAGTTAAGAGAATTCAGCACCACCAAACCAGCTTTACAACGAATGCTAAAGGAATTTCTCTAGGCAGGAAACACAAGAGAAGGAAAAGACCTACAATAACAAACCCAAAACAATTAAGAAAATGGTAATAGGAACATACACATCGATAATTACCTTAAATGTAAATGGATTAAACACTCCTACCAAAAGACATAGACTGGCTGAATGGATACGAAAATAAGACCTGTACATATGCTGCCTACAGGAGACCCACTTCACACCTAGGGACACATACAGACTGGAAATGAGGGGTTGGAAAAAGATATTCCACACACATGGAAATCCAAACAAAGCTGGAGTAGCAATTCTCATATCAGACAAAATAGACTTTAAAATAAAGACTGTTACAAGAGACAAAGAAGGACACTATATAATGATCAAGGGATCAATCCAAGAAGAAGATATAACAATTGTAAATATTTATGCACCCAACATAGGAGCACCTCAATACATAAGGCAAATGCTAACAGCCATAAAAGGGGAAATCAACAGTAAGACAATCATAGTAGGGGGCTTTAACACCCCACCTTCACCAATGGAGAGATCATCCAAAATGAAAATGAATAAGGAAACACAAGCTTTAAATGACACACTTAAAGACAAGAGGGACTTAATTGATATTTATAGGACCTTCCATCCAAAAACAACAGGATACACTTTCTTCTCAAGTGCTCATGAAACATTCTCCAGGATAGATCATATCTTGGGTCACAAATCAAGCCTCAGTAAATTTAAGATAACTGAAATCAAGTATGTCTTCTGACCACAATGCTATAAGACTAGATATTAATTACAGAAAAAAAACTGTAAAAAATACAAACACATGGAGGCTAAACAATATGTGACTAAATAACCAAGAGATCACTGAAGAAGTCAGAGAGGAAATTAAAACACGCCTAGAAACAAATGACAATGAAAACACGATGACCCAAAACCTATGGGATGCAGCAAAAGCAGTTCTAAGGGGTAAGTTTGTAGCAATACAATCCTACCTCAAGAAACAAGAAAAATCTCAAATAAACAACCTAACCTTACACCTAAAGCAATCAGAGAAAGAAGAACAAAAAAAAAAAAACCCCAAAGTTAGCAGAAAGAAAGAAAGAAAGAAAGATCAGATCAGAAATAAATGAAAAAGAAATGAAGGACACAATAACAAAGATCAAAAAACTAAATGCTGGTTCTTTCAGATAATAAACAAAATTGATAAACCACTAGCCAGACTCATCAATAAAAAAGGGAGAAGACTCAAATCAACAGAATTAGAAATGAAAAAGGAGAAGTAACAACTGACACTGCAGAAATACAAAAGATCATGAGGGATTACTACAAGCAACTCTATGCCAATAAAATGGACAACCTGGAGGAAATGGACAAATTCTTAGAAAGGCACCACCTGCCAAGACTGAATCAGGAAGAAATAGAAAATATGAACAGACCAATCACAAGCACTGAAATTGAAACTGTGATTAAAAATCTTCCAACAAACAAAAGCCCAGGACCAGATGGCTTCACAGGTGAACTCTATCAAACATTTAGGGAAGAGCTAATACCTATCCTTCTCAAATTCTTCCAAAATATAGCATAGAGAGGAGCACTCCCGAATTCATTCTACAAGGCCACCATCACCCTGATACCAAAACCAGATAAAGGTGTCACGAAAAAGAAAACTGCAGACCATCACTGATGAACATGGACGCAAAAATCCTCAACAAAATACTAGCAAACAGAATCCAACAGCACATTAAAAGGATCATGCACCATGATCAACTGGGGTTTATCCCAGGAATGCAAGGATTCTTTAATATACACAAATCAATCAATGTGATATGCCATATTAACAAACTGAAGGATAAAAACCATATGATCATCTCAATAGATACAGAAAAAGCTTTTGACAAAATTCAGCACCCATTTATGATAAAAACTCTCAAGAAAGTAGGCACAGAGGGAACTTACCTCAACATAATAAAGGCCGTATATGACAAAGCCACAGCCAATATCATTCTCAGTGGTGAAAAATTGAAACTATTTCCTCTAAAATCAGGAACAAGACAAAGGTGCCCACTCTCACCACTATTATTCAACACAGTTTTGGAAGCTTTAGCCCAGCAATCAGAGAAGAAAAAGAAATTAAGGAATCCAAATGGGAAAAGAAGAAGTAAAGGTGTCACTGCAGATGACATGATACTATACATAGAGAATCCTAAAGATGCTACCAGAAAACTACTAGAACTAATCAATGAATTTGGTAAAGTAGCAGGATACAAAATTAATGCACAGAAATCTCTTGTATTCCTATACACTAATGATGAAATATCTGAAAGAGAAATTAAGGAAACACTCCCATTTACCATTGCAACAGAAAGAATAAAATACCTAGGAATAGACATACCTAAGGAGACAAAAGACCTGTATGCAGAAAACTATAAGACACTGATGAAAGAAATTAAAGATGATACCAACAGATGGAGAGATATACCATGTTCTTGGATTGGAAGAATCAACATTGTGAAAATGGCTATACTACCCAAAGCAATCTACAGATTCAATGCAATCCCTATCAAACTACCAATGGCATTTTTCACAGAACTAGAACAAAAAATATCACAATTTTTATGGACACACAAAAGGCCCCCAATAGCCAAAGCAATCTTGAGAAAGAGAAACAGAACTGGAGGAATCAGGCTCCTGGACTTCAGACTATACTACAAAGCTACAGTAATCAAGACAGTATGGTACTGGCCACCAAACCAAAATGTAGATGAATGGAACAGGATAGAAAGCCCAGAGATAAACCCACGCACATATGTGCACCTTACCTTTGATAAAGGAGGCAAGAATATACAATGGAGAAAAGAGAGCCTCTTCAATAAGTGGTGCTGGGAAAACTGGACAGCTACATGTAAAAGAATGAAATTAGCATGCTTCCTAACACCATACACAGAAATAAACTCAAAATGGATTAAAGACCTAAACGTAAGGCCAGACACTATATAACTCTTAGAGGAAAACATAGGAAGAACACTCTGTGACATAAATCACAACAAGATCCTTTTTGATCCACCTCCTAGAGAAATGGAAATAAAAAAATAATAAACAAATGGGACCTAATGAAACTTCAAAGCTTTTGCACAGCAAAGGAAACCATAAACAAGACGAAAAGACAACCCTCAGAGTGGGAGAAAACATTTGCAAACAAAGCAACAGACAAAGGATTAATCTCCAAAATATATGAGTAGCTCATGAAGCTCAATACCAAAAAACAAACAATCCAATCCAAAAATGGGCAGAAGACCTAAATAGACTTTTCTCCAAAGAAGATATACAGATTGCCAACAAACACATGAAAAGATGCTCAGCATTACTAATCATTAGAGAAATGCAAATCAAAACCACAATGAGGTATCCACTCATACCAGTCAGAATGGCCATCATCAAAAAATCGACAAACAATAAATGCTGGAGAGTGTGTGGAGAAAAGGGAACCCTCTTGCACTGTTGGTGGGAATTTAAATTGATACAGCCACTATGGAGAACAGTATGGAGGTTCCTTAAAAAACTAAAATTAGAACTACCATATGACCCAGCAATCCCACTACTGGGCATATACCCTGAGAAAACCATAATTCAAAAAAGACAGGTACCAGGCTTCCCTGGTGGCGCAGTGGTTGAGAGTCCGCCTGCCGATGCAGGGGATGCGGGTTCATGCCCCGGTCCGGGAAGACCCCACATGCCACGGGGTGGCTAGGCCCGTGAGCCATGGCTGCTGAGCCTGTGCGTCCGGAGCCTGTGCTCCGCAACGAGAGAGGCTACAACAGTGAGAGGCCCACGTACCGCAAAAAAAAAAAAAAAAAAAAGACATGTACCACAATGTTCATTGCAGCACTACCTACAATAGCCAGGACATGGAAGCAACTTAAGTGTCCATCAATAGATGTATGGATAAAGAAGATGTGGCACATATATACAATGGAATATTACTCAGCCATAAAAAGAAATGAAACTGTGTTATATGTAGTGAGGTGGATTGACCTAGAGTCTGTCTTACAGAGTGAAGTAAGTCAGAAAGAGAAAATCAAATACTGTGTGCTAACTCTTATATATGTATCTAAAAAAATTTAAAGGTTCTGATGAACCTACGGGCAGGACAGGAATAAAGACATAGATGTATAGAATGGGCTTGAGGACATGGAGAGGTGGAAGGGTAAGCTGGGACGGAGAGAGTAGCATTGACATATATACACTGCCAAATGTAAAATAGATAGCTCAGAGGGAAGCAGCTACATAGCTCAGGGAGATCACCTCCGTGCTTTGTGACCACCTAGAGGTGTGGGATAGGGAAGGTGGGAGGGAGATGCAAGACCGAGGATACATGGGGATATATGCATACATATAGCTGATTCACTTTGTTATATAGCAAAAACTAACACAACATTGTAAAGGAATTATACTCCAATAAAGATGTTAAAAAAATTTATCTAAGAGCTTCCTTGTAGTCTTTTAAAGTTTGTGCCAAAGTACAAATACCAAAACGTGAACAAATTGTAAGTGTGCAGAGTAAACACACCCATGTAATCGGCACCAGGTCAAGAAATAGAACATCAACACCATCCTAGAATCATCCTTGTGTCTGCTTTTAGTCACTAACTCAAAGAAAACCACTCGCTTATTTCTAACACCATACATTAATTTTGCTTGTTTCCGAAATTTATACAAATCAATTTGTGTACTGTGTACTCTTCTCTGTCTTCTTTAGCTCAACATTATGTTTCTGAGATTCATTCATGTTGTTTGTGTGGCAATAGTTTTTTTCATTTTCAATGCTATATGTCACACCATTTTACAAATACACCACAATGTATTTATCTAGTCTACTTTTTTGAACATTTGGTTTATTTCCAGTTTGGAGCTATTATGAATTGTGTGCTTTGAACAATCTTGTACATATTTTTTGGTGAACATATATGTGTGTTTCTGCTATATATATATATATATATATATATATATATATATATATATGTATATATATATATATATATATAGGAGTGGAATTGCCGGACCAGCTTTAAGTAGATGCTGCCAAATGACTTTCCAAGATAATTAAACCAATTTCCACTCCCACTACCAATTACTTTAAAACCTAATTGGAGTATATAGTATATATCATTACAGTTTTAACTTGCTTTTCCCTCAAGTTCAATGAAGTTGAGCACCTTTCTATACATTTATGGAAATTCAGATATCTACCTTTATGAAATGCATGTACAATTCTTTTGTCCATTTTTTTCAGGCTTCCTGCCTGCATTTTTCTTAAAGAGCACCTACATTCTTATAATAAACCTACCTGGCTTTATGGAACTTTCCACGTTGTATATCACTAGATTTGATTTGCTGTTTTGTTTAGGATTTTTCCTTCTAAATTCATGGAAGAGATTAGCTTATAATTTCTATCATCATGAACTTTTCAGGTTTTAGTAGCACGTTTATACTGGCCTCATAAAACATGTTGGAAAATGCTTCCTTTCTGTCTGTATTCTGGAAGAGTTTATAAAAGAGTGGTATTATTTCTTCCTTAAATGTTTAGGATAATTTATCAGCAAAGTGACCTAGGCCTAGAGTTTTCTTTGTGGAAAGGCTTTTAATAATGGATTTGATTTCTTTAATAAAATTAAAAGGTCCTTAATAACAGATTTAGTTGTTACATTTTTTGAGGAATTTATTGATTTCCTCTATATTATTTAACTTATGGCATAATGTTGTCTATACCATCCTAGCTTTATTTTTTCATATGTGTATTATCTTTAATGATGCCTGCTTTTCATTCCTAATATTGATAATTTGTGTCTTCTCATTTTCATGAACAGTCTTGCTAGGGTTTAACAATTTAATCTATTTTTTCAAAGAACCAATTTCTAGCTTTGCTGAAATTGTTTTCTATTGTAAGTTTGTTTTCTATTTGACTGATCACTTGTTTTATCTTTCTTCCATTTTATTTGATTGTTGTTCTTTTTCTAGCTTCTTGAAAGGAAAGATTAAACTATTCTTTTTCCATCTTCTTTCCTAATCTGTGACTGTAAGTGCATCATACAAGTTTTGATAAATTGTATATTCCTTATCATTCAGTACACAGTATTTTCTAATTTTTATATGTGATAACTTAGAAATACATTGTTTAATTCTCAAAAAGTTGGGAATTTTCTAATTAATTGATTTCTAAGTTAATTGCACCATGGTCAGAGAACATATTCTAGATGACTGAATCTTTCAAATCTATTGAGGCTTGCTTAATGATGTGGCAAATGGACAATTTTGGCAAATGTTTTATTTGCACTTGAAAAAAGTGAGTATTCTGACATTGTTTGGTGCATTGTTCTATAAATATGAATTAACCCAAGTTGGTTAATTTTATTGTTCAGAACCTCTATAACCTTACTGATTATTTTGTCTATACAGTCACCTATTGGGAAAGGTGAGTTATGGATTTGATTGTGGATTTGTCTGTTTCTTCTTTTACTTCAATTTTTGCTTTATACATTTTGAAATTACATTACTAGGTGGCTACAGATTTAGAATTGTGATATCTTCTGATGCATTTATCCCTTTTTCATTATGAATCTATTTCTTTCAAACTGTTTGAACATTTCTTACATTAAAGTCTAGTTTGTCTGAAACTTATACCTTTCTTTTGGTTAGTGTTGATATATCTTTTTCCATCTTTTTAATTTTAACCTTTCTGTGTCCTTATATTTAAGGCATGTGTTTTAAAATTAATATTTTTAAAAATATTGTTGAGTTTGTTTTTTATCATCTGAAATTTTTTTGATAGCATTTAACCTTTTTTTATTTAGTGTAATTATAATAAATTGGGGTTTACAGTTACCATTTTTCTGTTTGTTTTCTCTTTGTCCTACCTGTTTCATTCTCCTTTTTCTCTCCTTTCCTGTCTTCTTTTAAAATAATCAAATCTATTTGCTGTTATTTCATTTTTCTATGTGTTACCTTGTACTTATCCTTTCTTTTAATATTCTTTCAGTGGTAACCCTAGAGATTATAGCATGCATCATTGACTTAGTACAATAAGATCAAATTATTTATTTTACACCTACCCTTTACAACACTAGTGCTTAGAATACTTGAAGTCTATACAGCCCAGCCTCTCTTACCTTTTGCATTATTATCATGCATTTTACTTTTACATATATTATAAACCTAGTAGATATTAGTATTAATGGTTTTTATAGTCAAGATTTATTTACCTTTACTCATGTATATACCTTTCTGTGTTCATTCTTCCTTGCATTTCTGTTTTTCCTTCCAGAGGGATTTTTTTTTTTTTTTTTTTTAGCTAAAATTTCATTCATAAAAACTCTCTTAATTTTTTAGTGGATATCTACTACTAAAAAATTCTCTTTGTTGTGTTTCTCTAAACATGTATTTATTTCAGCAGCTTATTTTTGAAGAATATTTTTGTTGAACATAGAATCCTAAGTCTGAAGATATATATTTTTCATGTTAATGATGTCATTCTGTTGTCTTCTGGCCTCCATCATTTCTATGAAAACTCAGCTATAATTCTTCTTCTTGTTTCTTTGAAGATAATTAACATATTTTTGGTGCTTTAAACTTTTTCTTATCATCTTTGGTTTTCAGGAGTTTTACTGTGACGTGCCTTGATTTGTTTTCCTCCTATTTACCCTGTTTGGATTTTAGGCACCTCTTAAATCTGTGTGTTTATCAGTTCAGGAGAATTTCTGACAAATGTATTTTCAGATAATGCTGGTGCTCTCACCTTTCTCTATACATTCAATTGACATATATGATAGAATTTTTTTTACTGTTTTGCATGTGTCTATAATTCTCTTTCCTATATTTTCCCTTATTTCTCTCTGTGCTGCAATTTAGATATTTTTCTGTTGATATATCTTCCAGTCAACATGGTCATCTCTTCTCCTAAATCTGTTCTGCTGTGAAAATCATCTACTGAGTTGTTTTTCAATTCAGGAATTTCCCACTTAAATCTTTCTTACATAGATTCCAAGTATTTGGTAAAATTTTTCATCTTTTCTGTTTTCTCTATCTTTTCTCTTTTTCTTTAACATCCTAATCATTGTTAAGATCCTTGTGTGCTAACACCAATACTTGCACCACCTGTAGGTCTGTTTCTGTTTTCTATTTTTCCTCTTGTTTTCAGTCATATGATTTTGTCTCAGTGTATACTCAGTAATTTGCTTTATAGAATACTAGAAAAATAAATAAATATACATGAGGAATATATATATATATATATATATATATATATATTAATGGAGAGTGAGAGAATAGAGATTCCATATAATGTTAACTTCACTGAGAGAGTTTGATTTTCCTCTGCTAGGCAAAGAGAATGAGAACTGATCAACTTAATCCAATTAGGGAGTGAACTGAGGCTGGTTACAGTTTTGGTACAGCTCAGTCTATCTCTGGTTGACTTCAGTTCCTAAGATGGAGCCCTCTTCTGGATGGGTCCCAAATTCTAATCCTTATGTTTCAGCATGGCAAGACTGCTGAGAACTTATCTCTGCTTTTTGCAGGCTTTCTGCTTAGCTTCTTAGCCTTCTGAGCCACAAGAAGCTCAGAAGCTTGTTTTACTTTTAACAAATGTATTGAGGAGAAATCTGGCCTTAGGTCAATCTCAGTTTTCCACTCCATTCTTTTCTTAGCCATTCCCCCACTTTTGAAAAAAATCTCTGCTGGTTTTTCTGTCCCCCTGCAGCAGCCCTCCCTATGGATGACAAATTCCTGATTCTCAGCCCTGTTTCCCACTCCCAGAATCAGCAAATGTCCCCAGAGGGAAAAATGTAGACTATTGGTTGAAATTTATGAGGTTTTCCCCATTTTTGGAAAATTCCCTCCTTCCCCATTCCTGGTTGTTTCAACAGTTCTCCTATACCTTGAAACTGATTGTTTTACTTTTGGTTTGTTTGTTTTATCTAGCTTTTCTAGTTTTTTCCAGCTAGTTTGCAACTCTGCTGCAAACTATTTCAACAGAAACAGAAGTAAAACTCTATATTGTTTTTAAAATTGGTTCTGGTTTGCTATGGAACAAAAGAGGAGCTACTGGAAGATACATCCTCTGGGGGTTCCTTGGGTGATGTTTTACTTATGTATCCACAAGTCAGAATAACTGGTTGTAACCACAACTCTTCAGTAACCTGCTGAATAAACATAGACCAGCCATTCAACTTTCCCCATCTAATAAATGAGGACTTTATCTGCTCTTCTTATTTGATGGAGTTGTCATGAGAAAAAGTATTTATTTAAGTGTTTCGGAAAGGTAAACATGATGTACATTAGGAATACAATCAGTTAGTTCTACATGATCAAATATTTGGTTTTTTCTCTAGCTGTTCATTGGGTGAATGTCTTTCTCCCCCAGCTAAACTGTTAACACTTCAAGGACAAGACCTATGTCCTCTGCTTCCATTTTATGTCCTGCAGTATCCAGTTAAGCATGATTCACAAAATAAGCATTGTTTTGAAAAAATGCCAATTTACCCTGTGTCTGCCCACGCTGAAGTATTCTGAAGTGCAGGCAACAAGCCTCATTTTGATATTTTGCAATGTACGTTGGTAAAATCTCAGCTTAAGAGATTTTAGTGTTCTGTGCTGACTAATTTGGGGGACAATTTTTGATAATTAGGTTTTCCTATTTCATCCTTTCAGTTAATAAAATCTTAGAATAAGGAACTGTCAGTTGTATAGAGCAGATGACTCCATTTGCCGATAATCATTAGACCTAACTAACTACCTTTTGCGGTAATAACTAGTATGTTGTAGAAATGGATCAACTCTCACAAAGATAGAGCACTTAAAGTGAAATGCTTCTGTCTGCCCGTTCACTTCCCACTCCACTGACTCTTCCTTTCATCTAAAAGCAAAGGAAATCAGTTGCTTATTTCAAAATAGTCTTGAAAATCATTTAGGCATAATTAAAGTTTGCAATATCCTGTAAGTAAGTATTATCTTCTAATATTTTCTGCCAAGAACTGAACTTGCTAGGCATGACACAATTATTGCTGGCAGTAGATGTACCAAAACGTACCAACACCAGGGAATTACTAAATACCACAGCCCTCCTATGGAGCAAGTTGCATAAATATTTAATAGGAAATGCATGATGAATTTCTTGCATGATTATGCAGAAAAACATTTGGGAATGGTGGCAGCTGTTACATGAACTAAGCTCAGTCTCTTTTCCCCCATCGTTTTCGATCTTTATCAATCTCAATATTGTGCTTTAACTTCAGCAGTATCTCCAATGATGAGTATTGCAGACACCTGTCAACATTTTAGGAAATGTGTGACTCTTTACATATGCTGTGTGCATGTACCTGACAACTTTCAGTGGTGCAGCTGAGCGAACAACTGAGAGATTCTTGGATAATAAAAGGGCCATCAGGGAAATCTGACTCAAAAGAGAAGGTGAAAGAAGCTAAAAGAGTAACAGCTGCCACACTTACAGAAAAATTACACCAAATTTTCTCTGGTGACACTACATCTGTACCTAAGCCCCATGAAAATATATTCCATTCTAAATTTAGGTGGGTTTTTTTTTTCTTTTGGCAGATACTTGATGGTTTTAGTATTACAAAGATTTTATTCCCTGTATTCCTTTATTTTCCCCCAAATATGCACTTTTGTAGCAGTACATATTCCTTTAACATTTTTGACGTTTCTGGCATATTCATAAGGTTGAAAGTTCATAACACAAAAGGAATTTTTTAATCAAGAGTTATAAACAAGAGATCATTCATCAAAATTGTGTGAGCAGTGAGGTCAGATCAACATATACTGAAAGCCAGTTGGTTTGGGTCCTCTGGAGTTTTAAAGGGCATCTCTCTGAAATAAAACCACTCTTTGGTTCCATTCAAACATCTTAATTCATAGTAGATCCTCAGTATCATGTCCTCAGGAAATGGGGGCTCCAGAAAAACCTAAGACTCTGGCATCTTCACAGATAGAACACAATATTATCAAACCACTGCAGAAGATCAAACATGCTTTTTTTTTTTTTTACAAAGGCCTGTGACCTTCTAATGAATTGCAGGTGACACAATGTCTCTGCCCCTTAAAACAATTTAAAGAGTTGCCATTAAAGAGTTGGCACCCCATAAATTATCAAGTGATAATTATATTCTCAGCTTCAAAACAAGTAGAAAATCCTCCTTAACAACAAATTTGTTCCCCAAGTGTGGTAGTAAGATGAGTTGCACCTCTTAAAATGGTGACTTGATTTACTGCCTTCACATTTTGGAATCTATTTTGGGTAAGAACTCTTGGTCAGCCTGGGCAGAGACTCTGCAATCACAAAGAGAAATGCATCATCATTGAATTAAATATTTCTGTCGAGAGAAAGTTAGACAAAAGACAGGATATAGTTAAAATCCCAAAGTTCCAGGATGTGCACCCAGGTTAAAAAATAATCATGAACAAGATTAGAAAGCAACTTTCTTTTTCAAAAGTTAAAATGTCACCATGAAGCAAGCCAGCTTATGTCCCAGCTTCCCTGAGAGTTTCCAGCTGGAATCCAAATGTCTAATATGTGAGCATTCTTTGACAAACCCACCAGAAAAAGCCATAGGATGTCTCTCCCACTATTGCGGATGTTCAGTGCTGTCCTCCAAAGCCCTTACAAACACAAAATATCCAGAATGGCCTTGAGCCTTTCAAAGCACATTCCCATGTCAGTGACTGAATGTCCATATTTACCCATCACAGAACCTTTATCAGTAACATAGTCCCTTGGGGATACAACTTACAGTGAGCAGATTTACATCACCACCTCCTTCCATTTTGCCAAAGTCTAAAATCACAACCAGTTCTTGCGGAAAAAAAAAAAAGGAGAAAGGAAAACTCATCATATGCTAGAATCAGTCTGAATGTTCCATTTATCGTGGTCCATCTTTGGCAATTATAGAATAGTTATATACAGGCCAAAGTATGTAAATTCAAGAAGAAGGAAGCTAAAGGGCTTTTGCTGTTCTACAAAGAGATGACTGAAATACATTTCAGTCTGACCATTAAAATATTACTTATATTGTATTAAAACTGTAATTTCGTAGAACGAGAGAGCATAATGGTGGTTGCCAGGGGCAGGGTGGCTGCAGGGGTTGCTATGGGAAGATGTTGGTCAAAGGGTACAAAGTATGAGTTATGCAAGATGAATAAATTCTGGAGAGCTAGTGTACAGCATAGCGACAGACTGAGATTTGCTAAGAAGGTGTGTTCTCACCACACACACAAAAACTTTAGTTATAAAGATAACAGTATAAACATCAATTAGAGCTTTATTGTCTGGGTGATAGAGAGGGAATTCTAATGGTCCAGAAAAGCCCTTTCCCTAACCCAGCATTATCAGTTATAGTCAATGAAAATGCCCCAAATATTTATACTAACTCATAAAGGAAAAAATAAGGAAATTGGCTTTACTTCTTTTTTGTATCTTGCAGTTTAGTTCAATGTTACTTCTCACATGAATGAAAATGAAAAAAAATCCTTCTAAATGAATAACATTGTTTAGAGCTAATGTGCAACATTTTTGTATTTGGAAACTGACTCGACCCAACTCAGACTTACTCTAAAGGAATCAGGTTCAAACCACCCGTTGGGAAGGGGCCAAAGCACAGCCACCAGCTTTCTGTTGCCTGAATCTTTTATTACATTGGCTCATTAAAACTCCTTGTTTATATTTGCATTTTACTGTTGAGAAATTTTACAACACAAAATACTGATAAGCTTGCAGACTGATCCTACGCATTATATTTAATCATAACTGCAATAAGGAAGACCATTGTATCATGCCTCTATCTCAAACACACTGCAGTGATTTAAAATAGAATTCGTACCTTACAATAGCTTTGGCACGTGTCCTCTCTGTCTCTCTCTTTTTGCAATATTCTCTTGAAACAAAATAAAAAGCGTACAATAAACTTGGGAGAGGTCCCCATTTTTTATTAGAATATATGATTAGAACTAGGAAAAAGCCTTACCTGAAAGCAAACGTGTAGCAAGAGAGAGAAAGAGAGAGAGAGAAGGGATGAATACCATGAAAGGGTTAGCTGATTTCAATGGCTGCACCACAGGCCCTGTTTTAAACCATCTATCCTAGTGGGACCAAGAGGACCTCCATGTTGTTTCAGGTTGGTCTCCTGCATATTAAGGTTTATGTTATAGTTTAACAGAGCCCAGGCTTCAGTTTCTGGCATAAGTTACTAATTTTCTTATGCTAATGAAAACCACACATCAGCTCCTTGAAATTCCCAAAAGTAGCATCAGTTTTGCCACTAATTGCAGCCCTGCTGGGGTGGTGGAGGAAGAAGGGGAGTGATTACAATAGCAAGAGTTGGGACAGTGCCCTTCACCTCCCTGAGTGGTCCTCTAACTGAAAACATTTGAGACTTGCCCCTCCTGGCCTTGAGTTCTCATGAATTTTAAGAAATTGGACGCTCCCACGAGCACTGGAGCATGATGAAATAATGGAACTCGGGCCTAGGAGATACGAACAAGAAGGTCTGGCTCAAACTTCAAACCCCAGCGGAAGGGAATCTGAGACATAACTATTTGATCTTCTTTCTCAACCTGACAAGAAATTTCTCTTCAGGGCCAAGGGCACTTATCCTGGCTTCTTCAACAACTGAAACTTTATGCATGAGAACCTTGTAATGAATCTGACAAGCACAAATATAATAAATTTGTTTTCCATGAAACATAATTTTTCAAACAAGCAGAGGATTTGGGAATGCTGAAAATTCTCCCTAAACTTTGGGGAAATCACCAGAGGACTTTTTCCCTCCCCTGAAACCCATCTCAGGGCTTCCAAATCCTAGTTACCAATGCATACAAATCAGCTTCGTGCAATAAATTTTGTTCTATGGATAAAAATAGAAAAGCCACAAAAAGGTTGAAGACCCCATTACACGTGATATCTCAACTTGTGCGTATTCAAAACACACATGCTCTGTGGATATTTTACTAAAATTATTTGCTGCAAAGCATGAACCAGGCAGGAAGCTGATGCACAATGAATTGATTTCCAAGTCTTATTTGTGGCTGATTTGAGGTTAGAGAGCATTTCTGTGCTGGGTGGAGTGGTAAAAATGAATGTTTATTGTTTAGGATTTAAAAGGCCCATTATCATGCAGACTCAGTAAGGTTCTGCCCCACAAAACTGAGTGCCAGGCCAGCAGGCAACTGATTCAAGTGACAAAAGGTGAGCTGCAACAATCCTTCCATGTTAATAAAACATGTCCCAGCACTCGAAGGAATCCTAGCACAGTGTGAGAGCAGATAGAACTTATTAATCAGAACTACTGTTAACTCTAATTATAGGCTTCCCCCAAGTTACAAAATAAATGGATGCCTTGGCAATAAAACAATTTTTTTGGTATATTGAATCCTGGATTTCTACTGAATCCTCTTATTGTAATTGAAAGTGAGTTTTGATTTTTTTTTAATGTCTAATCCTATTAATAGGGACTGTGAGATATCTCCCTATTCAATTTCCCACTTTTAAACTTGTCATCTTTAGTTCTGGCTGAACTGCTTGTCCAGGAGTTAGGAACAGTGATGTCTGCTTGTGGTTCCTCCAGACTTTAGACGTGAGATCTTAAGTAAGATGGTTTCCTCATCTGCCTAAAGGAAGGTGTTGGACAAGATCAATTGATGTAACATCTGAGAGCAGTGATTCTGGTGTTTACACATTCTCATTTCTCCTACTTCTTATACTGGTCCCTCTTGTCTCCTGTATTGGTTCTTCCTGGTTCCCTGACCCGCTAATTGTGAGATCCCCCAAGCCTTTGTCCCTGACCTTCCTATTCAGTGTTTCTTCAGTGAGCACATTCACTTCCAAGGCTGTGTCTATCAGTAATAGTATTGTAATATTAAATACTAGTGCTTGACATATGCCAGGCACTATTCTTTACAATTTTAAATCGTTTAATCCATACAACATCCCTATGGGATGAGGAAATTGAGGCATAAAAAAGATTAAGAAACCTGCTACGGATCACTTAACTAGTAAATCCTGAACAAATGCCCACTGAATGCTTAGAGTTACCTGAGCAATTTCCATAATCCTGCACCACATCTCTTGGATATGAAGCTATACCTCAGTTCAGCGCAGGACTTTTTTTTTTTTTTTGGCTGCGTTGGGTCTTCGTTGCTGCATGTGGGCTTTTCTCTAGTTGCAGCGAGTGGGAATTACTCTTCGTTTCGGTGCGTGGGCTTCTCACTGTGGTTGCTTCTCTTGTTGCAGAGCACGGGCTCTAGGCGTTCAGGCTTCAGTAGTTGTGGCACACGGGCTCAGTAGTTGTGGCTGTTGGGCTCTAGAGCGCAGGCTCAATAGTTGTGGCACAGGGCCTTAGTTGCTCCACTGTATGTGGGATCTTCCCCTACCAGGGATGGAACCCCATGTCCCCTGCATTAGCAGGCGGATTCTTAACCACTGCGCCACCAGGGAAGTCCCAGCACAGAACATTTTTTAAATTAATAAACATTGATCATTTTTAGCCAAAAAAAATATCATTTGATGCAACTGTTGAGGAATCTTAGACACCCATGAGTATCTTATGAAAGCTCTAGCTCCTTTCCCCAGAAAAATAAATGCATGTATACACATGCAGAGGACACGTGGCAAACAATATTAGCAATAAAGCAACAGAATCCTAGCCAAGAATCCCAGATCTTGAAACCCCTGAACCAGACAATCTAAGGCAATTTAAGCTTTAAGACCTTCTATGATTTTGGTTTTTTTGACCAGGTTCTATGTGGAGATAATGTTCTATAGACATTAGAGTTAGGTGCATTCCCAAGCTCTATTCTTTCTTTTTTTCTTACATCTTTATTGGAGTATAATTGCTTTACAATGTTTTGTTAGTTTCTGCTGTACAACAAAGTGAATCAGCTATATGTATACATATATCCCCTCCTTCTTGCATCTCCCTCCCTCCCACCCTCCCTATCCCACCCCTCTAGGTGGTCACAAAGCACCGAGCTGATCTCCCTGTGCTATGCAGCTGCTTCCCACTAGCTATCTATTTTACATTTGGTAGTGTATATATGTCAATGCTACTCTCTCACTTCGTCCCAGCTTACCCTTCCCCCTCCCTGTGTCCTCAAGTCCATTCTCTACGTCTGCATCTTTATTCCTGTCCCGAGCTCTATTCTTGACTGACCAAGATGGATGTTTTCCCCTTTCTTCATGTCAGCTGCCTCTACACAGTATGGGTGGGCATGGAGAGATTTTGCTTTAAGTTAACACGTATTCTAGCACATCAAGTACCAATGTGTACCACCATGAAATAAGCCACACCTACCTATATGAATAGATCGGAACTTCAAAGGATGTAAGTACAAGCAGGTTGCATTCAATAAAGGCTTACGGAGTGGTGTCACAGAGTCTAGATGTAATAGGACAGTGTTAGTTACACTGACCACCTTCCATTTCTGTATAGTGCCTGTGCTGGTCTATGCTGTGGAGTTCTTGCTTCCACCATTTTGAAACCCAAAAAACAAAACATTGGACATCATACCTAAAATACTCTTTCAGGTTTTAAAATTGTAGTGTAATATTCTTGAAAACCCTCATGGTTATCTGTGACACTCATCCTTGATACTATAATCCTTACCCTCAATTTACCCTTAGACAAAGAATATCCCCAACTATCATAAATGAGGATCAAGGGAGACCGTCAGCATGAAGATGAGGCTCAGGTGTGAAATGCGTGAAAAGGATGGGTTGGTATTTGTAGTTAAGGACTTTTTATTTAAAGATCATTGAATCTACAAATTTTTCCCTTAGTCCTCTTACCAAAATTTGAATTCCAGGAATTGGTTTTCAGTCTCTGTAAAATCCATGTATGTATAAAGAGATCTTTACCTCCCCCCCAAAAAAACACGCTGAGGGAGTCAGCCTAGAATTACTCTGGGAAATTTAATACACCTAGTGAGGACACACAAAAAAGATAAAGTGGTAAATATTAAGTCAATCTCTGTCTGCCCAACATAGGAACACTGATATTAGTTCCAGTACTGATGTCACCAACCAAGTGACAGAGCATTGTTGCAGTGGGAAAAGATATTTACAATACATAAAACCAAATCTATCCAGAATTTCCCAAGACTTCTACAAGTCAATAAGAAAAATATTGCCAGCTCAGGAGAAAAAAGGGGAAGGTACATGAAGACACATTTCAAAAGAAGATATCCAATAGCCAGTAAATGTAAGAAAAAATACCTTATCTCATTAGTCATCAAAAAATGCAAATTCCAATCTAATTAAATATCATTATCTACTAGAAGACAAAAATGAGAGAAGGCTGACAGTACCAAATGTTGTAAAGATGTGAAGCAACTGGAAGTTTCATATACTGTTTAGAGGAAAGTTGAAGATACCGTTGGACCCAGAAATTTCACTTCTGGGTAAGTACTCAAAAGAATTGCATGCACAGGTACACAAATATTACGTACGAAAGAGGGGT
>NW_006782084.1:43101-61828 GCF_000442215.2 Lipotes vexillifer
TTACGTACTAAAGAGTGTTCATAGTAGCATTAGTCATAATCATCCCAAACTAGAAACAGCCCAAATGTTCATCAGTAGTAGAATGGATAAACATATGAGAGTATATTCATACAATGGCATATCAAATGACAAACCACACTTACATGCAAAAAGCTAGTGAATTTCACAAACATTATGTTGGGCAAAAAAGCCAGACACAAAAGAATATAACTAGAAATCCATTTATATCAATTTCAAAAAGAGGCTAAGCTAATCTGTGACTTTAGAATTTAAGATGTGGTTACCTTTGGGGAAGATGGAAGGGATAGCGGTTAGGATGGGATCCAAGCGAGGAGTGATTCTATGAGTTTTCTGTTTCTCAATAAGAGTTTTGGCATGAGTTTCACCCATGCAATCATTTTGTGATAATTCACTGTGTACTTTTCTAAGCATATCATACTTTAAAATAAAAGTTAAAAGAAGGAGAGACCATATGTTTAGAGATATAGACTGACTCCAAATGGTTGAAATATTGTTTTCTCATTGACAAATTGTGTGACCTTGGGCAATTTATGTGATTTCTCTGAGCCTCAGTTTCTTTATCTTTATTTTTTTTTCAATTTTTTTCTTTTATCTTTAAAAAGAAGATAATAATGCTTATTGGCTTTGCATTACTAAATGGGAAAATTCATGAAAATTAGTTTGCACAGTATATGTTTGCCAATCTAGTCCATCTCCTCAGTTTACAAATGAACAAACCAAGAGACAGAGATGCGATGGATCCCTGAATTTAGGGATCACTGAATTTAGGCTTATATTGGATAGCATTCACAAGCAAGGGCAGCTACTGTACTGTGAACTGAAAGTGAACAGAAGATGCCCTTTGGGTTATTTTGTTTGCTTCTTCCATGTGTGCCAAGAACACAAGACAAGGCAGAAATTTCTCCTTCACTCTGATCCTTCTTATAGGCACAACCCAACCAGTCTCTGCAGAGTGGCTCTGAAAAAAGGATAACAAAATAAATCAAATAAGTAATTAATTCACTTCAACAAATATTTACTGAACACATACTATATGCCAGGTACCATTCGACACCTTAGAATTTCATCAGTAAAAAAAAAGAGACAAGTATCTGTCTTCCAATTTATTCTAGCAGACAGAGGGCAGAGAGGGAAGGAATGGGAGAGTTAAAATTAACATGATTAAATAATCTATATTGTTTTTGAAGGTAATAGGTTCTTGTAAAACATAGGTTTTATTACTATTCAGATATGGTGAGACCAACAGATCAAGGTATGACTGCCATTGAAAAGACAGTTGTTATACTCACAAGTCCCAAAAGGAGGGGGCACACCACACCATGGCAGGGTGGGGAGGGGGAGGACATAAGGGGAAGCACCAGGGTTAATCAGGAGAAGCAAGGGGAAAATGTGGGCAAAAGCCTTCATCGCAGTTTCTGCAGGAAATAACAGGTGAGACAGGTTAAGCAAGTTTAGGATTGACTGAATAATTTCGGCAGCTCCGAAGGTGTAAATGCCTGGCCCTGGGATGATTAGGGTGTGGGAATATTGTCCCAGAGTGTAAGAGCTGTTTAAAGCAGACAGTTGGGCATATGGGCTTTAGATTGGTTGACTTGCATATAAAAGGTACTTCCACAGGCCAATCAGTTACTATATTTAGGAATCAGCTAACCCTGGTAGGGACAGCCTCTCCAGGTCAGCAAGGCACCAGATGTCAAAACATCTGAAACATATGGTTAATACACTGCTCTGAAAAACAAAGATGGCAGGGGATAGGAAATAAGAGTGAGGAACTAAAACCATCACCAAATTTAGAATATTTACCAAACAAGTCACGAAATACATACCTGAATTTTTGTTGGACTAAGTTTATATGTTTCCTTTTGCTTTTTTATTTTGGTTCTTAGCTGTCCATGCAGAATTAACTCTCCCATAGAGGAAAAAACATCCCGCATATGAAAGTTCAATCATACTTTGTGATTAAGAGCAATACTATAAAATAAAATAAGAGATTGTGGCTTGTAGTATCTATGTGCTCGTGTAGCATAGAAGCCATCCAGCCAGACATAAGCTTTAAGTCATCATTCTGCCAGAACAGCTGCTCACTTAATGTTTACATTCTCTGCACTCAAATATTAATCTCATGGTCAGGTCAGCACCCCTACCTCAGGACCCATGTTTAGCTATAGCTCTATGAAGATATAGCAGAGAGATGAAAGAACAATTTATTTTTATATACAGTTTGCTATACACAGTCCTAAGTAAAGAACAATGAAGGCCATACAATGATTCTAGCACCAATCTCTAGTCTCTCCTCACTGTGAAATAGTTATCTTTAATCAGTGTGGTTAAGAGAATACTTCTGATCCAGGTCTATGCTTAATCATCTTCACTGTCAATCATCAAGAAATAGTAGCTCCTGAGTGACAGTGGTAGAGCAGACTTTGGTAAGTACAGGAAAGCAGAATGCAGAACAATTAAAAGCTGGCAAAGTAATAAATGAGAGTTATGATTAATCCAAGAAATAAATGACAAGAAGGAAAACACTTTGCAAACATTTTTAAAACACTGCTATTTTACACATAATCAAAGCAATCACAACCTATTCTAAGCTCATAACACTTCTGAATAGATGGCGCCAGAGACTGGGGAGTTTTAAGAGGCCCCAGGGTGGTTAATGGGGGAATTAGCACAACTCAGAAAAGACATTAATTAGGTCGATCTGCAGTTTTGAAAAACTTTAGCACCTCTCCAGTGCTATTATTGAATTAATGACCACAGTTACTGAACAGTAGACAAAGACTAACACAAAAATTTGGGCTGTTTAAAGCCAGCTTTAAAAGGGAAGTCCAAAGAAAGAGCTGACAAAGTTACAAAACTACAATAAGAATTAATGGAAGTGTGTTTGTGAATTCTAAAAACAGATATATATGAAAGAATGAATGTTTTATAAAGAATTCTTCAACACAAGTTTTACAACTAAAGGGAAGACAATGCCCAGGGATACTGAAACTAAAAAGAGAGATTACATTGAATGGTCTAGAAATTTTACCTTGTGTAGAGAGTATGAATTTGTTCATTAGTACTTGGGAGCAAAAAGCATCCCAATAACTTATAGATCTTTAAATTAAATTAATACTAGCACCAAGTTCCCCTCATCAGAATGAAGTGTCATACTTTAGGAGCCTCTCGTTCCAGCATTACAAAATCCAAGGTGCTTATGTAATGCCTCAAAACAGGGAAAGGAGCTGTCCCTTAATTTCATGGTGCTTCCCAAGGCTGATGCTGCTCTACTACTTATAGTAATAAAGTCTGGTCCTCCGCTATCTGTCAAGCAATCCTGCTGTCAAGCAATCCTGCTCCAGAAAGGGCAGAGCTGTCTTCCCAGCAGTCCCCATCAATGACCACTAAAATCCTTGTAAGAATCCTATAATACTACTCTATAGGGCCTCATGAAGTAAGTGCAGAACTTTTACCAGATAGTACAAAGTTTTGCAATCTGTATGCTACAAATGATACTTGATTTGTTATACAGATACCTGGAATTACATAATTCAAAATGCTACTTGTTCCAAAATACAGGATACCATAACCAACAAATTCTTCCAAATTTGAAAAATCAGTCAAATTATTGTTGTTATACAACAATCAATAATCAATTATATATCAAGAATTTATGCTCTCTTTTTCATGGAAAAATCAATGTCTTTGGCATATGTTGCCAATCAATTTAGGAGGTATTAATACACTTCCCCTTACAGTGATATAAAAATCAGAATTCATTGTCAAGAGCTAAAGCTTCTTGCTCTACACAAATAATCCCTGAAAGTGTTGTTAAGTAGCATGGCTTTAAAAAAAAGAAGCAATGATTATTTTCCAGAATAACTGTCAAGTTACCATAAAAGGGATCCTTTATGAATGACAAGGCATGTTGACTGACATGAATTCCCCAGGATGGCTTCCCACTACCTCCATATCTATTTTAAGATTTGATATGTGGGATTCCATATAGTTAATCAATCAGAGAGGTTGATCAGCTGTAGCACATGGATCAGGGAAGTCTTCTAACACTAATATTTCCAGTAAAGTTAGCACAATATGGTCTGGAATCTGTAGAGAGTCAAGGCTGAGGACAAAGACATTTGACAATGTTCCTCCAGACTTACAAAAAACACTGCAGTAATAAACACTGGACAAAAGATTCTAAACTTCCTCAGAGGGACATAATTAAAGAGTTTGGCTCCTTTCTGAAAGAGAAGATAACAGAGACTTAACATCAACACAAATTTTAGAGGCACCTTTAGTGGTAATTATGTAAATTCCCAAGAGCAAGGGCTTTGTAATCAAGTTCTGTGTAGTTCTGCTTTACCAATTACACTGTTGTTGAATATAAGCAATCAATGCCTCAGTGCTTTCTTGCTCTGGACACCAACACATTGATTACATGGTCAGGCAGATACAATAACTCAGGAATCACAAGCACCAATCCCTGAAGGATTTTGAATTCTAGCTTGAGATTGTATGAAGAAGATAAAAGGACTTACTGAAAATGACTAAACCACATGCAGTGTGAGAATTAGATTCCTTTTACTTCACACACTTGTATACAATAAACTATAAAGAATAAATAGTGATTCTGGAATCAATCTCCAGTTCTGCCTCACTGTGGAACTGATGACAAATCTTTAGCCAGAGTGATTAAGAGAATAATTCTGGCCCAGTTTGGATCCTCTTTAGAGCCTTGCATTGCTCTATTCCTACATTTTCTGATATGTGCTAGTCTGACAGTCTAGTCAGTTCTTGAGCTGCAGCTCTTCGTCACCCTGAGAGCTCTGTGCCTGAGGCAAACAGCATAAAAAGTGCTCTCACTTAAATAGAGACTCATAAAAATGTAGGTAAAACAAAAAGAGGGAGAGGGAAGAAGTTGGTTCCTCATGGGACACCACGGAGTCTCCACGCCTGTAGCCCACTGACCTGGAACTTTGTTCTCTCACTCCATCTCCGTTCTCAGAAGGGAGAGTTGCGAGAGACAAGAAAAAGAGCCTACACTTTTGCAGTATCTTTCAAAATTTGTATCTCGTTCTTGCCAAATTCTGCTGTGGAATCTGTATTCTCTGTGAAAAGGTAGCATTCTTCTTTAAGCCACAGCAATGGGGATAGTGATACCTCTCGAATTTAAAAAATGGACACCATACTTTCTTTGTAATACTCATAAATATCCCTTACAATAACCAACCACAGGAATCCCAGCGGACCACTTCTCACCCAAAACTTGTGAGGGTTACAACACTACAGATTCAAAAGTCTATGGCGTTTTTAAAAAATATTTCAGAAAGTATCCTCATGCTTGGAAATCCAAAGTTATTAGATTCCTTTTAATCTGTAAAATTGAGGAGCTCAAGGAGGTCCACGTTCTTGTTTTCTTTGTAGCCTGGGCCTATCACAGATTCCATTTTCTCTTTCTTGACCGGAATTCATGCTCGTTACTTCTGAAGGTGATCACATTTTTTCCCCAACGGTTAAATATTGTAATGACGTGAACCATCTAAAGTCTAGCCATGAGTTTGTCCTCTGTCAACTGCAAAAGTGAGGAATCACTGAAATGAGGTACCACATCTGAGTTCTAGAAATCAGTACCTGGTTGAGGCATTAAAGGGTCCAGGAGGGATGACTGGACATCTGCAGTATCTATATCCAAAATCTTGAGCAACAGCCATTATTTTTTTTTTAATTATACCTTTTTTATTTTTATTTTTTTTAGAAGTTAATTAATTAATTAATTAATTTTTTCCGTGTTGGGTCTTCGTTTCTGTGCGAGGGCTTTCTCTAGTTGTGGCAAGCGGGGGCCACTCTTCATCGCGGTGCGCGGGCCTCTCACTATCGCGGCCTCTCTTGTTGCAGAGCACAGGCTCCAGACGCGCAGGCTCAGTAATTGTGGCTCACGGGCCTAGTTGCTCCGCGGCATGTGGGATCCTCCCAGACCAGCGCTCGAACCAGTGTCCCCTGAATTAGCAGGAAGATTCTCAACCACTGCGCCACCAGGGAAGCCCAACAGCCATTATTGAAAAGACTAATTCCTCTCATAGAACAGTGAGGAGCTTCCTACCTCTCTGAACTGGGTTGGGGGCTGTTTAGGTGCCTCAGATAGTCATCATATAATTAGCCAATTCAAAGATTCCTTGTTGATTCAAGCTCTCATGCTATTAGAGATTTGAAATTTTCAAAGAGAAATGGACAGAAGAAAGAAAAAATAATAATAATGTGTAATGACTATTTGCTATGTGCCAGGCAATTTGCTAAGCATTTTACAGACACTGTGCCATTTAATCCTTACTACAAAGCTAAGAGTAGGGATGACATTCCTAACACTCCACCATAATCCAACACTGGCACTGACAAATTAATTTAATGGGCACTTAACCAGTCATTATGTCATACCAGTATAAACTAGCTGAATAATCAATCACATTGTACAGGTGAGAAAACACAGGCTTAGAGAAACTAAGTAACCTGCCCAAGAGACACAGCTAGAAAATGGCAAAGTCAGGATTTGAACACAGATCTGCCTGACTCCAAAGTTTGAGATCCTTTTTTTTTTTTTTTTAACTATCCCATGCTTCTTCCTGTTACAGTAACCAGTTCCATACCAAGAGGCTTTTTGTGACCATTAAGATTCTGGATGACAAGTTATTCATGAAGAAACCATACTGACTACTCACAGCATAACCTGTGTGAGCATTGTTTTTATCTTTTGTACATTATCTCCCTGAAAAACATTTTCAAGATCTCTCCATTTTCTATAGACTCTAAACTCCTTGGCTCTGGCCTCACAACTTCATAATCCAGTGGCCCCAATCATGTACTTGTGCTCCAATCAATCACGGTACTTAAATATCCCCCAGATATACTTGGACTTTCCTCTTTTCTTTCCTTTGCTCATGCTCTGCTCAAATCAGAACTGTCCTCCAATCTTGAACCCCAACTGAAAGTCAGTACCTCTTTTGATGGTGAATGAAAAGCTGTCTCCTAAGGTAGGCATTTAATGTGCTTCCAGCCCCCTTGGGGCATGGGTTCTCACTGTTCTGCATACTCCCGTCTCTCAGCAATGGCTGAGCCAAGGCCAGCCCGTCTACCAGCTGATTAGCCACCAGTCAGATTCTTTCCCAAATATAGAGACTGTAGTCAAATGGTACTGAATACCAGGCCCAAAAGGTCCTGTCCAACTAAGGCGAGCAACACTGTAGAGCTGAGTGAATGTAGAGGGAGCCAGCAGAAACAGAGAGGGAACAAAGAAAAACACAGCTAAGGGGGACCAGAAATTGCTTCTGCCACAGTTCATCTGCCTCAGGCCCCATTTCCTAGGAAGCCTGCAGTGCATTTTCATTCATGTGATCTTCATATTCTTTCAATAACCCTTTTTTTTTTTTTTTTTTTTTTTTGCGGTACGCGGGCCTCTCACTGTTGTGGCCTCTCCCATTGCGGAGCACAGGCTCCAGACACGCAGGACCAGCAGCTACGGCTCACAGGCCCGGTGGCCCAGCCACTCCGCGGCATGTGGGATCCTCCCGGACCGGGGCGCGAACCCGTGTCCCCTGCATCGGCAGGCGGACTCTCAACCACTGCGCCACCAGGGAAGCCCAACAACCACTTTTTACCTGAGTTAGCCTGAGTAGGTCTCTTCTGGAAAACAAAGAGCCTTGCCTAGAGATCAGGTTTCTCTGCTCACTGCTCAAGATTTAAAATCTTCCTGGTTGGCATTCCCTAACGCTTTTTGATTTACATTTCAATTTTGGCACTATCCCACCTTCAGTTAATGTCAATTATGCATATATCTTTCTCCTCACTTTTTCCTCAGACCAAATTCATTCATCTTTCTCTCCCTTAGCACCCAGTAGAATCTGGCACACACTAGATTTTTAACAAACATTTATTGAACTGGATAGTGCTTGGTGATGTCAATAATCATCAACTGTGCCTTGTGAAACTACGTTATTGACATGCCATAAAAGGTGTTACCATCACTGCCACCCCACACATGGGGTGTCTGCTTCCTAAAAGGTGACAAAGAAGGAAAGGGTAGCAGAGATGTTTAGATGACCCCCTTGCCACATGTACGGAGCTCCTCTTTTACAGTGTACAGTTGTTGATGTTAAATGGCTTTCAAGCCAGGAACCATATTTCCCAGTCTTCTTTACGTGGTTAGTGTATAGTTCTTTCCCAAAGAATGTGAGCATAAGTGACAGAAGCCTCTTCCAGACCAAAGTGGTTAATAAGTGATAGTGAGGCCCATACAACATGGAAGAGCCTGGGTCTCTGAATAATCCCACAGAAGCCTGCTGACCAGGAAACCTTTCAATGGAATATGACAGGAACTAGACTTTTATTGGGTTGAACTACTGGGATTTCAGGCATTATCTGTTATAGCAACTGGTCTTAATAAGACAAGCAAAGAAGAATACTGCCCCCATTTTCTCTTTAGAGTTGAAATATTCCATTTCTTCTAGTCTTTTGCTGTCTCTTACGGTATTGATTAGATTGACTGATTGATTGACAAAGTTTCTTCATCACCATTTTTTAACCTCTAGTGGGTCTTCTTTACATTTATTTCTACATATCCCTGTATTATATTTTCTTGATGGTTACCAGGACATCTTGAGGGGATGAGGGTGAGTGAAGGGTAAGATGTGAAGCCAATGATTCCACTGAACTTGATACAACTCCTGGGGGCCTTCAGTGGCATGTGGACAATTAAGATTACCTGACTCGAGGTGATCTGGAATACTAACACAGTTTCTGGATGTCAGTCTGATGAAAACAAACCTTCATCTCACAAAATCTTCAATCTGAATCCTTGATTCGTCAAGCAGAATGTGGATGTTGACCCTTTTTTTTTTTAAGTCATTAATGTGTTGATTTTGATTCAACCAAACAGACCTCACTAAAGGGTTTCATCTTGAACTGCATATACAGAGCAATCCTACAATATGTCATCAAAAACAATTTATAAAATTGTGGTTTTAAGACAGATGGCATAGCTCTGTAATGTAAGTAGTATGCAATAGGGCCCTTGTCGTGGTGAAATTCCTTTCTGTGAAATTTAAGCCTCTGAATGATGATTAAGGGTACTGGAGAGAAGCATGCTTTGGATAAACTCCCAAGTTCATCAGATGCCTGACATGCATTGGCATGTGTCTGGATCCCACAAATCATTAAGAACAGAGTGTGCTTTGGTTCAGGGCCCTTATTTGGTTTAAAGTTAAGCCATAAAGAATAGCCCTTAGCATGTGAATCTAAGGAAACTCATTCATGGACATCTCACTCTATAATATGCCTCAAGATGACCCAAAGTCATGATTTTAAGCATTGACTAGGCTCAGCTTCTTGGATGAAGGCTGTATTCAAATGTTTGCTGGCAACACTTGAGCATAGTAATATTAATTAACATTTATTAGGTTATGACTAGACAAGAGACTTTGTGTTAAGCACTTCCCATTCATTATCT
Source organism: Lipotes vexillifer (assembly GCF_000442215.2). NCBI lineage: Eukaryota > Metazoa > Chordata > Mammalia > Artiodactyla > Lipotidae > Lipotes > Lipotes vexillifer. The sequence continues at coordinate 52,604 of NW_006782084.1, forward strand.
CTCTAATCCTCACAGTAACTGTATAAAGATGTCCTGTGGTCAGTTCCACTTCAGAGCTGAGAAAAGCAAAGCCTACAAAGGTAAATAATTTGTCCAAGGTCACAGTATTAAGTCAGGACCAGAACTGTGGACTGGAACCAAAGCATTCGAAATCCAGGGCTTGCACTCTCTATTTTTATAATGTAGCATTTTATTAATACATAAGCATTATGTATATGATAAAAAAAATTTAAATACAAAGAAGCACATATGAAAAGATTAAAATACCTACTATTTAGAAGTCATCGCCATAACATGTAGAGCAAATACTTCCAGATCTTATTCTATATACACATATTTATTTTTATCAAAATGAGATCATACTGTCATCTAGTTCAAAAACCTGCTTTTTGAGTCAACAAGCACTGCATTAAATTTTCTTCTTATCTAATTCTGAGAACATATTCAAGTTTCCCCAATGACCCAACAATGTTCTTTACAGATGATTTATTTAAATGACTATCCATCCCAGGACCACATACTGCATCTGTTTATGACTCAAGATTCTTTTAATATAGATTCTTTTAATTCTTTTTTTTTAAATAACATTAATTTGTTGAAGAGACTAAGCCAGTTGTCCTACTAAATGTTCCATCTTCTGGATTTGCCTCATGGTGTCATGTAGGCTGTTCCTTTATCCCTTGTTAGTTGTAAATGAGAGATCAGAGATAGTAACAAGAGCTGTAGTTTCAACCCAGAACCAGTTAGGGGTGTATCATTAGATAAGATACTTACCTTTATTGAACCCTAGTTTTCTACCTGGCATGCAGCTCAAACTCAACAAATATTAGCTAGCATTAGAGCAATATTAGTCACACCAGGGTAGTACACAGTAAACCAAAATTTGTTTTTAAATCAGTGACAGTTGATGATTGATTGGTTGTGGGTAGAAAGAGAGCCTCTGATCAATATTAACCCTCATCATAATCTGTTTGCTTCAGGCAAGTGCTTAGTTTTTAAATTAATTCCACAATATTAGAATATTTAGGACTGTATCTCAAATTTTTAAAGCACATAGATTGAAAGAAAATTGGGAGTAGTGAGCACCTGTTGGACTGCTGCCTATCCCCTCTTCTCTAGAATCTGCCTGCCCCCCACTCCTTTACTGGTTGGGACCCCCAGCAAGCATGCCTGCACTACACAAATTTGGCCATAGCTGGTTGGATGATGAGCAGATTCCCAACCAATCAGGTTCTCCCTCCTGAGGGTATGAAATTGGGACTAAGCACTTCCAGGCTGATCTGGGCTATTCTGATGGAAGGAGAAGTTGTTATAACTTAAGAACTCTGGGTCAACCATCTTCTGCCACATACTTAGAGTAACAGCTAAAACTACTCTTCAGAATGGAAAAAAAGGCAAATCTCCTGAAACAAAGACCAGAGATGAAGAATAAGACTTCCTAATTTTCCAACCTATTTCTACTTTTTTGTTCCTAGTCTCTTCGTGCAGTTAGGGTCTATGAGATATCCCTGAATCCTTATAATAATGTACCCTTTTTGTTTTACGGTTCCTGTTACTTGTAACCAAATGCAGCAATAAATGTCCTCGAGACCATTCACTAGCAAAGAGTCAGAAAATGAAGATGACATAAACTAATATGTTTATTTCAAAAGAATGTGTAAATTAACACAAATTTTCACTAACAAAGAAGATAATTTTTATGTGACAGGGAAAAAGAAACAAGATATAGAAAAATGTTCTAAGATACAAGATACCACTCAACCACTATGAAAGGTAAAAATGCCAGTGCTTCAGATATAGAGAATAGACTTGTGGTTGCCAAGGGGGAAGAGGGTTGGGGTAGGAATAGATTGGGAGTTTGGGATTAGCAGATGCAAACTATTATACATAAAACGTATAAACAACAAGGTCCTACTGTATAGTACAGGGAACAATATTCAATATCCCATGATAAACCATAGTGGAAATGAATAGAAAAAGAATATATATGTGTGTGAGTGTGTGTGTGTGTGTGTGTGTGTGTGTATAACTGAATCACTTTGCTGTACAGCAGAAATTAACACAACATTGTAACTCAACTATACTTCAATAAAAATTTTTTAAATGCCAGTGCTTAATATGGTAGAGTGAAGCCTACTAATGAGCCTTCTTAAAAATTGTTACAGAATATAAACATCTAATAAGTAGTCATTTAAGCCAAGCACAAAGTTTCATATTTCTTAAAAGAAGCAGAATGGTAATTCTTCAAGGGAGGCAAATATCAAGAATATTTAATTCACGCTTCCCTGGTGGCACAGTGGTTAAGAATCCGCCTGCCAATGCAGGGAACATGGGTTCGAGCCCTGGTCTGGGAAGATCCCACATGCTGCAGAGCAACTAGGCCCGTGAGCCACAACTACTGAGCCTGTGCTCTAGAGCCCACGAGCCATAACTACTGAGCCCGCATGCCGCAACTACTGGATCCTGTGTGCCTAGTGCCCGTGCTCCACAACAGGAGAAGCCACCGAAACAACAAAGAGTAGCCCCTGCTCACCGCAACTAGAGAAAGCCCGTGCACAGCAACAAAGACCCAATGCAGCCAAAAATAAATAAATAAATTAAATAAATTAAAACAAAAAAGAATATTTAATTCATATTTTTCACTAAATACATAATATAGATAAAAAGCAAAATACTACCAAAAATTTAATGACTTAGAGATTCCTGGGATGAAATTGTTTCTAACTTGGCATACATCTATAAACTTTCAAAATTTGGGATCTAATTCACTTTATCTTGTCTATCAAAGCATTATTCATAGTTGAGTGCTCATTAAGGGTTGCTTGTGGAAAGAAAGGAAATTTTCAGGCACCACGGTTTTAATTCTTGTATAATAGATGCCTTGTTGGAATACTACAATTTATAACAATCCCAAAAGCCTTTTGGGAGTTTCAGAATTAATAATAATAATTTTGGTTAAGTACGCAAATTATATTTTGAAAAGGTCTATTACTATAATTTTGGATAAAATGCCACATAAATGTATGAGAAGAGATGCTGCCCAAATTCAAGAAAACAGTTATTAGCAAAGCCACCCTAACAGTCATTCCTTTTCAACTATTTTCCTGAACTTGTGATTCTCCAAAATATTCATGGTATACTGTGGTAGATATGCCCACCAAGATAATTAGGAACAGATTAATTCAATGTGTTCATTCAATTTTTTTAAAAGTATCAAGTACCTACAATATGCCCAGCAAATATCCAAGGCACTAAGCTTATAGAAATAAGCAAAAGACACCAAATCCTTGCTCTCAGGGAAAACGGCAGGGGGAACAGATGTGCCAGAGAAAGGGTGATAATCAATACAAATAACCTAATAAAATAAATAAATCTATAAATAAATAAATAAAGTCAGGTAATAATATGCACTATGAAGAAAACAAGGCAAAGTAAAGCAGCAGATAGAGAGAGATGTGGAAGGGAAAAAACGCTATTTTCGTTATAGTGGTCAGGAAAGCCCTTCATGATGAGGTAACATTTGAACAGAGATGTGAGAGGTGAGTAAATAAATCATGTGGCTGTCTGGAGGAAAACTCTTTCAGGCAGAGTGAACAGCAAATGTGCAAGCCCTGAGGTGGAAACATTCCTGTCATGTCTTATGAATAGTAAAGGCAAACATGGCTGTGGTTGAGCACACAAGGGGAAGAGTGAAGAAAATGAGATCAGAGAAGTGTACGAGGAGCAAATTTTGGTGGTTTTAAATTTGTCTGAAAATTCTATGACACTCTCCCTTTAAATAACAGCCAGACTTAGTGACTTGGTTCTAATGAACAGGTTGTCACAGAAGGGATGTTATGTGACTTCTGAGGCTAGGTCATAAAAAGGACAGCTGGCACCTGCCCTCTCTCTTAAATCATTCATCCTGGAGTTTTGTGAAGACAATAAAGCAGCCTAGAGAGAAACATGCCTGGGGAGGAACAGAGGCCTCCCATCAAGCACCAGCCTCACATGACAGGCATGAAGTGAACCTTCTCAGGAGCAGATTCTTCATCCTCAGTCAAGCCCTCAGATGAGTGCAGCCCCATTTACCATCCTCCAACATCTTAACTACGACCTCAAGAAAGGCTCCAAGTCAGAACCACTCAACTAAAATGCTCTCAATTTCCTGACCCACAGAAACACTGAGAGATAATACATTTTTTTGTTTGAATCCATGAAGTTTGGAGATAATTTGTTATGCAACAATAAAAAATAACGCATAGATAATATAGGGTCTAGTAAGCAATAGTAAGGACGGCCATTTTTATTCTAAATGAGATACGGAGGCACTGGAGTGTTTAACACAGAAAAGGTACATGATCTGAAAAAAATCACCCTGGCTGCTCTGTGAATCTATCAATGCTAGAGAGGGAAATAGTGGCAGGAGATAATTGCAGGAGTCCAGATTAAGGAATATGTTGGCTTACATTAGAGCAGTAGCAATTCAAGAAGTAGAGAGGTATTTAACTTTCAGATAAATTTGAAAGTAGAGAGCTGATGGGATTAGTTAATGTAGTGTATGAGACAATGAAATGAGAAATGTGATTCCAACTTTTTGGGCTTCAGCATTCAGAAAAAAATGAAGTTGAACTTACTGGGATGAACAAACTAGGGGTATAACAAGTTTGGTACTTTGATTTTGAGCATGTTAAAAATTAGATGACTATTAAACATCATATGGAGATATTAAGAAGGCAATTGGATATGGAGTTTCAAGTTCAGGGAGAGGTTGGTTTTGAGGATATAAACTTATAAATCCTTGACATATAGAAGGAAATAAGAGTCATAGACCTGGGTGGGCTGAATTAGCTAATGAGTGAGGGTAGAGAAGAGAGAAGGATCAGCTGCAAGCACTGGGCTATTGCTCTGTTTTGATGTCTGGAGAATAAGAATGAATTATCAAAGGAGAGACTGAAAAGGAGTAACCAGTGATGTAGGAGAAAAGCATGTGGGAGAGATGTCCCAGAAACCACATGAAGAAAGATTCAAAATAGAGGGAAAGATTTACTGGATCAAATGCTGGTTGAGTAAAATGAAAATTTATTATTGGGCTTAAAAATCTGTTTCTTTGATGAGCACTTTCAGTGTTGGAATGGGCATGCAAGCCCAACTGGAGTAGGCTAAAAAGAATGGAAGTGTTAAGGTGTATGTGGTATGCCCAAGAGCAACCACTAAGAAAATAACTAAAAAATACATTTTGTGGAAGTCATTAAAGGAATTAAAACATTACTCCAGAAATATTCACTTAATACAAAAGAAAGCAGTAAAGGAAGAACAGAACCAAAAAAAAAAGAAGAAGATATGAGACATATAGAAAAGGAAAATTAAGATAGCAGATGTAAATTCAACTATATCAATAAAAATATTAAATGTGAATGGATTAAACAGTCTAATCAAAAGACAAGATTGTCAGACTGGATTATAAAAATAAAAAGATACCACAATATGCTGTCTGCTGGAGACATACATTAGATTCAAAGATACAAATAGATTGACAGTAAAAGGATGAAAAATATATACCATGCAAATAGCAACCATCAGAGGGCTGGCAATACTAATATTAGAAAAGATGGACTTAAAAAATTGCTAGATATAAAGAGGAACCTTTCGTATTTTAAAAATGGATAAGTCATCAAGAAGATATAACAATTATAAACATATATACACCAAAAAGGGCACCCAAATATACGAGGTAAGAACCAGAAGAATTGAAGGGAGAAACAGACAATTCAACAATAATAGCTGGTGACTTCAATACCCCACTTTCACACTGGATAGAACAGCTAGACAGATGATTAACAAGGAAATAGAAGACTTGAATGACACTATAAACCAACTAAACCTAATAGACATCTATAGACCATTACATCCAACAACAGGAGTATATATGTTCTTCTCAAGTGCACATGAAACTTTCTCCACTTAGACCATGTATATTGGGCTATCAAAGAGCATCAACATATTTCTTTTTTTATATAAATTTATTTTATTTATTTATTTTTGGCTTCACTGGGTCTTCGTTTCTGCACTTGGGCTTTCTCTAGTCTCAGGGAGCGGAGGCTACTCTTCATTGCAATGTGCAAGCTTCTCATTGCAGTGGCTTCTCTTTTTGCAGAGCACGGGCTCTAAGCATGCAGGCTTCAGTAGTTGTAGCACACGGGCTCACCAGTTGTGACTTGTGGGCTCTAGAACACAGGCTCAGTAGTTGTGGCATGAGGCTTAGTTGCTCCCTGGCACGTGGGATCTTCCCGGACCAGGGCTCAAACGCGTGTCCCCTGCATTGGTAGGCAGATTCTTAACTACTGTGCCACCAGGGAAGCCCAACATCAACATATTTCAAAGGATTAAAACCATTCACAGTATGTTCTCAGACCACCATGAAGTGAAATTAGAAATCACTAACAAAGAAATTTGGGAAATTCGCAAATATGTGGAAATTAGCAAATATGTGGAAATTAAACAGTACACTCCAAAATAATCAGTAGGTCAAAAGGAAAAAACACAAAGGGAATTTCATAGGGAATCACACGAAAAGTACTTTGAGATGAATAAAAATGAAGACACTACATATCAAAACCTATGGGATGCAGATAAAGCAGTGTTTAGAGGAAAATTTATCCTTGTAAATACCTACATTATTAAAGAAGAAAAATATTGAAACAATAACTTAACATTCTATTTTAAAACACTGAGGGGAAAAAGAGCAAACTAAACCCCAAGGAAGCAAAAGGAAAGAAATAATAAAAATTAGAGCAGAGATTAGTGAAATGAGAATAGAAAAACAGTAGAAATAATGATACCAAAAGTTAGTTCTTTGAAAAGAACAAAATTGTCAGATTATCTAGACTAACCAAGCAAAAAGAGAGAATATTCAAATTACTAAAATCAGGAACAAAAGAATGAACACTACAATAAGCAAAACTATAGGAATGAAAACTGAATTAGTGATTACCTAGGGCCTAGGGGTGACTTGGAGAAAATGAGGATTAACTGCTAATAGGTATAAGATTTCTTTTTGAAGTGACAAGAATGTTCTAAAATTGATCGTGGTGTTGGCTGACAACTTGATGAATATATTAAAAAATCATTGAATGCTTTAAATATGTGAATTGTAAAGTACATAAATTATATCTCAATAAAGCTGCAACTGACAGAAGGGAGAGAGAAAATGAGAGGAGAATTGTATTTTAATTAATGTTCCAACCGGTGGTAATGCAGGAGAGAAAGAGAGAGCACACCTGCAAATAGGCAGTAGGTAATGAGATCCATTGCAGAAGAGGAGTTGGTCTCATGTTAAAGTACAACCTTTAAGTTTGGCTCATCCATTGCAGTGGGACAGGCAGAGAGTACGTTCATAGAGGCACAGAGGTCGGAAGACTGGTACTGTGGGAATTCTTTGTGAAGGGAAAGAAAGAAGGAGGACCCAGGAGAATGAAAGAAATAGCAACAGGGAATCTGGGCAGTGAGCCTGAGGGATCTGGATGAAGGAAACGGTACTGACAGGGATGTACCAACAACACAAGACTATTGCTCTTGGTAAAGTCCTCCCTGCCCCCAGATCCCTAGCGATTGTGCTTCACTCAGCGTAAGAAAAGATATAAATAGGAGGTGGCCAAGTTCCCCAGCTCTAAGCAGTCAAGCCCCAAGGGTGGGGGGGAGAGGTGAGATAAAGGCACTGCCACAATACGTCTCTAGCCCCATGACAACCTGACCTCATTTTACTCACTGTGGTTTTCCTGTCTGCTTGTCATGTCACCCACCCTCTCCCCACCCAACCCCTATTCCTGCAGGTTTTATCTTAGATTTGTCCAGTTCAAACCTCCACTTGACGTTGACATCTCTCTGCAATGAACTCACTGTCTAACCCCGACTTGCCCCGACCTTGCTGCCTCTTCACAGATGCCTCCCTGCTCCTGGCTTCTGACTCCAGCCTGCCCCAGCCTTGATTATCTCTTCCCAGTTTGGCTCTGAAAACTGCTAGTGATCTCACCCCACTGTGGAGCCTAGATAGGACCGTTGTGTTCTAAAAGGTCACCAGTCAATGGGGTGTTTGGAACTCAAAGAATTTCCCCACAGAAAAAAATTGTTATAAATAGTGGTATGGTTCCCAGGCCAACCCACAAAGGCCTATTTAACCAACCATGATGCTGGCATAGCTGTCCTCAGCCACGGGGTCCCCTAAGTCTAATGAGGTTGACCCAGGGGGAAATAGGCAAGAGAGTGGAAGCCCCTGGCAATTTAACAGTTCCCATGAAAACGTGGAGGGGGAGATTACAGGAAGATGTTGAACAGAATCTCAGAGGGCAACCAAGCTGAGGTGAAGGTTGCAGAGCAGAGGGCACCCCTTCCCAGAGAGGGCTCACAGAGTGGAACTATTGTCAACTGGGAAGAGTCCAGTGGCGGAGGAGCGGGGCCAGCCCTCTAGATCTTTCCTAAGCCCAATCACCTTACAGCAGGTCTCCCCTTAACTTCGGAGTATCTGCCCTTCAGCTAACTCTGTCTCTTTCTACCCCTGGTCCTACTAAGTTCCTGATTCTTCTCTGGCCCTTTTGCCACCCACCTCATCCTGCTTACTGGAGGGCCCCCAATTGCTGGCTGTTCGCATGGTGAAATTGACTTTCCTTGGTTTGCTTGCTTTTTGGTTGAGTGAGTCATTTGTTTTGACTACCCCACATCCACCCCATTTCATATCCTTAGTTTCAGTAAATGCACCATGAGTTCCTTTAAGGGAATCCCTCTCTTCCGTTGATGCCAACTGGGGGATTCTAGATCAAAGTGCCATGTGCTCTCCTAGCCAAGGGAACCACAAGAGAGATCACTTGCTGTACCTTCAATTCCTCTGGGCTATCTCACTCTTCAGCCTCACCTTCAATCTGTAAGCTCCTTTCTAGCCTTTCAGTGAATTGCTTTATGCTTGTGTCTGCCAGATTTGCAACCAACATCCTCCAATACACGCAGGATATCAGTGTTCTGTTCACGGCTTATTTTATACTTTCTAACACACTCCCTGAATACACACAGGATATCAGAGTGTTCTGTTCATTGCTTATTTTATACTTTCTAACACACTCCCTGAATGCTTGCCTGTCATTTGGCCCCAGTTCAGGCCTCACGGCCTCTTCCAATTCCATATGTGCCCTGCTTGACTGGTACTTCCAGATCGCTGCTGCTGAGGACCCACTATGACCCCTACCATTGCTCTTC
>NW_006782084.1:61859-102272 GCF_000442215.2 Lipotes vexillifer
CTCTTCCGAGGAAGGTTTGGGTTAAAATGAAAGCAGATATCCAGAAGATTGCTTCCTTAGCCCCATCATGTCTTCCCCTTCCAACTACACATCCCAGTCCTCCAGGCCCACATGTCTCAGAATCTCCTGTGTGACTGAATAAAGTGCAGATCCACATGCCCCAAACCCAGGAATTCTTTTTAGTAGGTGTAGTGTGAGGCCTAGGAATCTGCATCTCTACAAACACCCCAGCTGATCGAAAAGCACATGGTCTGGGAGATGCTGCTGAGTGGCAACTGCTGTCATTCCACACACCCATCAGCTTTGCCCTTCACAGGGGCAGCTCCAGCTGGTACCCTGGCAGCATCCTTCTGCCATGAAATCTCAAGGTTTTCAAGAAATACTTCTTTTACTGTTCATGGATCGTGAGGTGGACACAAATAGAGAACTGGTAACAGTTCTTGGCAAAAGCTTACTTTAAAATTTCCATCCCCACGGATCAATTAGCAAATTCTAAAGTAAGTTTTTGCCAAGTTGAATCTCGGTCAAAAAAAATTTTTGAGTGGTGAGGTGTGAGGCTGCATATTAATAAAGTTGCAGATACGCTGGTCAAAAGACACACACACTTACATCCGTTCCCTTCTTGTCATCGTTTGACTACCCAAAGAATAAAAACTCTTGTGGAGGATGAACTAGAAGCCATCCCAACCTACCTGATCAAGGAGAACAGAAATAAAAACTCAGAGCCTCAGATTCATAAGCACTCAGTGTATTAAAACTGCCACAGACGAGGCTTTGTGTATGACTCTAAGGAAGAACCCCACATCAAAGGTGGGAAGCAGGACCACCACAGAGCACAAAGGATTTTCTAGCCCTTGTTTCTGTCCTTCCATGCAATGGAAAATTCTGGAAATGTTGGCAGCAAGACAAAGCAAATGGTCTTTCAGACTTTTGAAAAGTCTTTTATTACATGCAGTCCTTAATGATATCTAGTAGTAATCGAAAACTAACACCCAAGGCCAACTCCACAGTGCATTTTATGATTATTAAATGATATGACATTCTCAGTGTTCTGGTTTTACATGGGAAGTGGCTGGGATTGCTAACTAAGAAGCTTGTTTTTCTTTATTTCAACATTTTTCTCTGACTTCCTATCACTCCAGTCTTCCAAAAAAAAAAAAAAAAAAAAACTATTTGTAGTAGCTGCTCTAGTTTCTGCCCTTAGAAATCTGCTCTATTTATTAACTACTCCTCCGGTGAAGAAATTCCACTGAAATTCCTTCAGGGCCTGGCTGCCTTTCAGCTTTTCTTTGCACATTCCTGCCTCTATGTATGTCACCATCTTAAATAGCTGAGCCTTCTGTGCTTTAATAAGGTCTCTCTATAATCTTTTTTTTTTTTAAGAACACAGACCTAGTTTTGCTAAGTTTCTGAAGACCTCAGATTGTAAAGCCCCCATAATAACTCTAATTAATTTCTGTTCTACCTCATCTGTGTCCTCACTGGTCAGCTAATAACATAAGGACCAGAACTGACCTCATTACAATAACATCTTCCATTTCTTCTTACACATCATAATCGAAATGATTCCTCCAGGCTGGTATTTGAATTACATCCCTCCCACCCCGCTCCCACTCTCAACCCCCTGGAGGTGCCGTGTTAAAGATTTAGATGTGCATTCTTCATAGATTCCAATTTTCTGGGTTCCAAATCTGGGGTACTGAATTTTTTAAAAGGCATATTCTTTTTTCTTTGCTAAGTTCATGACATGTCCAAGCACTGCACTGCCTGCGTAAAAGAAAACTAAACATGGAAAAGCGTGGTTCTGATTATCAACTGCCAGAATTTAGCACAAAGAAGGGGGGAAGGGGAAGAAAACTGCAAACATCCTATTGTCTTATGATAGGGGCTTCCTTGAAAAGAAACTTTCAGAAGCTCATCGAAAGAACATCCCACCCTTAGGGTATAAGCAGTCTGCTAATGTTGCATCTTGATTTTACCCAGATCTAGGCTTTTTTTTTTTTTTAACATCTTTGTTGGAGTATAATTGTTTTACAGTGGTGTGTTAGTTTCTGCTGTGTAACAAAGTGAATCAGCTGTACATATACATATATCCCCATATCTCCTCCCTCTTGCGTCTCCCTCGCATCTAGCTTTTAAGGTGTGGTCCTATGAGAAAATCCCAGAACCCTCTCCACAAATTGAGATTCTGCTGTGTAAAAGTGAATCAGCTGTACATATACATATATCCCCATATCTCCTCCCTCTTGCGTCTCCCTCGCATCTAGCTTTTAAGGTGTGGTCCTATGAGAAAATCCCAGAACCCTCTCCACAAATTGAGATTAGTGAAGTATTTCCTAAATGCCTCTACCCACACCTCAATCTTCTTCTTAAATGACTTCCAGACTCTTAATTGTTAACTGCAGCAAAAACCAGTATTGAAGCAGGGAATTTACTGGTTCTTGTTGCCGATTCCTGAGCAAGGTGAACATACCCTTGTCGCTTGTTGAGACACCTTCAATTTCCTACTCAAGCGGCCTTCTGACATCTCCCATTGAGCCCTGGTGCACCTGCAAGGCAGTGGGGCTCTGCATCTGCCATATATGTCACACATGTTGCCATCTTAAATAGTAGTACGTTCAGTATTTACTCGGGGTTCCAGATGGCCCTCCTTTGTCTCCTTGCGCCAACTCCTTCAACTTTCTCCCTCCTGTGGGTGAGATCTTCTTGCACCTGTACAGAAAATTCCCACTACCTGTGATTTTTAATTTATGGGTTTGCGTAAAGCATAAAGCCCTATATGGCTTGGGCAGCGCTATGGTTTTCTTGTTGAATCATGTTCTACAGTTTCCGTTCAGTGCAAACCATCTCTTAAATCATGTCATGTAAATGAAAACTGAATTTTAGAGAGAGAATTATTTAGACACTTGATTGGAAGCTAAGTTATGTTTGAAGATCTCCCTACAACATTGGGCAGTGGCAGCCAGGGTTTTTGTCACATAGCATGATTCCCCATCTGCTTTCAAACACGGCTCCCTTTCCTTTGAGGAGCTCTTATTCTGCCCATGAGCCTAGAGGCAGAGCTTCACCACTACTCCTGAAACACGGGCAGAGGTTCATGGGGACATCACAGGGTGCCGTCAGCCCCCACCAAGCCAGGCCAATCAGAATCTTCCCCTGAAAGTAATACTCAGATGCTTGGTTCAAGAAGACCTGTTGGTACAGGGTTTAGATAAAATGGGACGATGCAGCCCTGGAGCAAGTGACGGCAATCTTCTCTGCCATATGGAGAGGACGAAGCTGCAAAATGAGGCCAAGAAGAGACAACACTCAAAAGATGAGTTCATAATGCTACTCCCTGAGGTTCTCATGCCTAAAGTTCTTCTGTGAACTACTGTGTCTTCTTGAGTTTCTTCTGTGAGCTCACTTCTGTGAGCCTCCAGGTCCTTAAGACCTGTGAGACCTAAAATTTTATGCTTAAGATCATTTGGTTTCAGCCACTTACAAACAAAAATGCTCTGACTAAAACCTCTTCCTTCGTGGGCTGTGGAAATATTCTAGAGACTGCATTGTCCACAAGGCCATTCTAAAAAACATAAGAGAACACAGCTTTCATCTAACCAAGGCAAGCATGGAGTAGGTTGAATACTGGTGGAGACATGGAAATGTTTGTTTCAAAAGTATTCAGAGCTTCCAGGTAAGGGAGTTAACCCCAAGATCTGCGACTGCACAAAATGGCTGATGCAAAAAAGGGAAAGAGAGCACGAGAGGCAGGTGCTAGAGTACATAAAAGTAAGTATAGAGCAGCCAAGACAAAAAGATGAAGCTGAAAACCAGCTATGGGTTTAATCTGTGATAATAATAGTCATAGTACACATATCTCACAGAGTTAATGGAAGGACTCTATGAGTTACTATATAAAAAGGGCTTTGAACAATACCTGAGACGTAGTAAGTGCTATAAAAGTGCCAGCCATTACCGTTATCATCCCAGCTGGAAATATTGGAGTGTGACTTGGCTATGAGGTAAGAAAACAGGCTAGATTTTCAAATTCTTTCCCAGAAGCAGCTTCTTATGGCACAATCTGTTAAGAGAACACTTGAACCCCAGACAGAGCTAGGAAAGATCAGGCACATCTTTTCATTTCCCCGCCCCCGTGCCTTAATACCCATCACACAGCCCTATCCTACCTCAGAGGATATTTCTGAAAAGAGTTTCAAACTTTTTTTTTTTTTTTTTTTTTCCCTGTTGTGGCCTCTTCCGTTGCGGAGCGCAGGCTCAGCGGCCATGGCTCACGGGCCCGGCCACTCCGCGGCACGTGGGATCTTCCTGGACCGGGACACGAACCCGTGTCCCCTGCATCGGCAGGCGGACTCTCAACCACTGCACCACCAGGGAAGCCCGTTTCAAACTTTTTAGCAGCAGGACTTTTTTGTTTCAAAGAAAATCTGAAACATAATTTCCCTCCAATATAAAAAATGGTAAATATTCTTTTATTCTCCTCAGCATCCAATTTATTTCCAGGCTGTGTTTTGTTGGTTCACTGATTATTTTTTTCATACACTGGTTTTATAAAAACCAAGAAAATCCAGATTACCAGGGATAACTATTGCTAATGGTACTTTTTTTTAAAGTAGCTTACCTTGCATTCTTGGGAAATTCTTCCAGTAAACAGAAATGGCAAAAGAAGTTTTATGCTGAAATCTGCACAAAAATGGTTTATGCTTGAGAAAGTTTTTTTTATTATGAATTTCAGTTAAAACATATTTTAAATAAATTCTAATCCAATATTTACAGTGCCCTTAATTTACCTCTGTAACCTTATAGTAGGCAGAATTCTAACATGGCTTCCAAGATTTCTGGCTCCTGTTGCACACTCTCTGTAATGTAATCTCCTCCCATTTAGTGTAGGCAGGACCTGTGCCTATTATGGAATAGCACTCTTATAATTAGGTTAAATTTGTGGCAAAGGTGAAGGGATTTTTTTCAGTGTAAATAAGGATCCTATTCTGTTGACAATGAGTTAATCAAAAGGTTACCTTGGGTGGGCCTGACCTAATCAGGTGAGCCCTTAAAAGAAACTCAAAGAAGCAACTCTCTACTGGCCTTGAAAAAGTAAGCTGACATATTGTGAGAGGGCTACCTGACTAAGACATGAGGGTGGCCTCCAGAAGCTGAGAGTGACCCCCAGACAATTAACAGTAAGAAAATGGGGATGTGAGCCCCAAAATCACAAAATGGCTGAATTCTAGCAAAAAAAAAAAAAAAAAAAAAAAAAAAAACACATGGAGCTTGGGAGAGAACCCTGAGCCTCAGATGAGATCACAGCCCCAATCAACACCTTGATTTCAGCCTTGAGAGACCCTGAGCAGAGGACCCAATTAACCCATACGTAGATTCTTGATTTACAGAAACGGTAAGAAAATCAATGAATTTATTCTAAGCCAGGTTTGTGCTAATTTGTTATGCAGCAATAACAAACTAATACGAACTCTATAGAAGACAGTATGTGCTAAATATTAGAGGATGCCCCCCCGGTAGTCAGGGTATTCTAAGAGACTTTCCTGAGGAAAGGAGAAACCAAAAGCTTGGCAAAGCCAGCACTGGAAGAAGAAAGCCTAAGGAACAAAGAGCAGTACTTATAGCCTAGGGAAGACATAAGTGGCTAGGAACCTAGCAGAGGTGTCAAAAATAACTTCTGTGAGTACATGGGAGGAAAAAAACGGATATAAAACATGAAAGAGGACTACAAGATTATACACAACATTTATCTTTTTTATTCTGACGATTAAAATAATACATACTCATTGAAGAAAATTTAGAAATGAACAACAAAGAAAGCACAAAAGAAAATACATATTTTTCACACACTTGTAAGCACACATAATTTGTATCTCATTTTGTTTTTTCTCAACTAACCCATCGGTATTATCCTGGGTTTATGTCATCTGCATACTGTCATCTGCATTATTTTTAAAGGCTGCAGACTATTCTATCTCATGGTAATTGCTACGATTTATTTTACCACTGCCCTATTGTTGGAAGTTAAAGCTTAAACTTTAAAATTAAATTTTAAATATTTATTCTGAACTTGGGAGAAGCCTTCAAGCATCAAAACCTGTAGAAAATAGTATTCATTTGCAGAACTTCTTGCCCTGGTATTCAACTACATTTACCACTTTAAAACCATCCAAAATAAATCTAGTAGAGGTTCCTGCTGTGTAAAATCCTATCTTATCTTCAGAGTTCTCTCTGTCCTCAGGTATTCTTTTTGCTCAGACATGTTCTGGCTTGATCCAGATTACTTGTCCTCATTGCAATTTCCTCCCCGGGGAATCTGTTCTTTCCTGGACTCTCTCTCTCTGTCTCCTTGGTAAACATTAAGGTATGATACGAGATTTGTTCTAAGTAATGTTTACTTTCTCCTTTAGTAAAAAGCATATTCCGTCTCTGAGAAAGCCCTATTGTCATTATCACTAATAACTCATTCCTTGTGCACATGTGAAATAGGCCCTACAAGCCTCCAGGCGATCCTTCCATGCTCCCACTGTATGACTTTCATTTGTCATGTTTTCTTTGCACTCTCTTAAATTGACTTTGCAATCTCCCCAGCTTGCCTCTATCTGTGCTGCCATATGGTTACACTCAGCACAGAGAAGCTACAGGAGCTAGTGGTTAGCGGTCTTGCATTCTGGCCCACCTTTGACGGGTGACTGGCACCCCAGATAGAAGAGGAGCTCCGTGAGGGAGATGCCTTGTGTCATGTCTCTGGGAGGTAACGTACATGGGTTTTAGAGTCAGATAGACCTGAGGTGAGGTGTCTGGGGGTGATGTCTGGGTAGCAATACTGTTCCCAGGTGAAGCTAATGAGCAGCCAGGGTTGAGAACCCCTAGAGCAGCTGCTCCGTCGTGCTGAGGCTGGAAGGACTTGACAAGGAATGAGGACCTCTTCCATGACTACCAGCGCTGTGCTCCTCTGTCTGCTGCTTTCACTCCTTTTCGGACTAATACTGAACTACCTCAACATCCTCTGGCTTCCACATAGGGCATCTTTGTGAGTTTTTCAGAAAGCTCTCATGCTTCCCCTCTCCCCTGCTGTGCGGATCCACTCCCCCTGACCCCCCCTCGCCCCTCCTCAGTTCTCGCCACTGGCATTTCAGCCTCCTCACTGTTAAGATTCCCTCAACCAAGGGCCCTCTCTCGGGTGGAGCAATAGCCAGCAGCCTCCAGTGTAATGATACCTGTGTGATTTTCCTTGGTGCGTGGGAATCTCAGGCCAAACAGTGGCAGCTCTAGCTCCTCCATTGCCTTTGCTCTGCCATCCCTGTCCCATCCTCCTTTGCCCTGTTTGGAAGGGGACAGGTAAATGCATCTGGGGTCTTCCAACAGAATTGTGATGTCTACAGACAATATTAGACTCTCACCTATCCATTTAGCTTAGCAGAGGTTAGGTAGGAAGCACCAATAGCCCCCCTTTTGGTGGTGGTGTAGAATAACCTCAGATGATGAACACTGAAATTCTAGTGAGTCCAACTCTCATTCTCCTTTCTCTTTCATAGTATTCTGCATACAGACTTACAATGGTTCAACTTATGATTTTTCAACTTCATGATGGTGCAAAAGTGATACACATTCAGTAGAAACTGTAATTCGAGTTGTGAATTTTAATCTTTTCCTGGGCTGGCGGTACTCTCTTGTGATGCTGGACAATGGCAGCCGCAGCTCCCAGGCAGCTGTGTGATCATGAGGGTAAACAACCGATACACTTAAAAGCAATCAGTACTTACACGACCAATCTGTTTCTCACTTTCAGTACAGTATTAAATAAATTACATGAGCTAGTCAACACTTTATTACAAAATAAGCTTCATTTTCGGTGGACTTTCCCAACTGTAGGCTGATGTAAGTGTTCTGAGCACGTGTAAGGTAAGCTAGACTGAGTTATGATATTCAGTAAGTTGGGTGTATTAAATGAATTTTCGACTCATATTTTCAACTTAGGTTTATCAGGATGTAACCCCACTGTAAGTTGAAGAATATCTGTATATAATCTGGTTTGGGTTTGGGGATAAGGCTGTTTTCATGGCCTTAGAATAAGCTCTGGGACAGCATATGGTACCAATTTCTACCAGCTCTCCATAGAGTTCAAATCTAGCTGAACATTAGATTTATCTGGAGCACTTTTTAAAAATTATCTTCTGTCTCCAGGTCCAGGTACTAGAGAGTTTTTTACAGTTGGTTTTGGGTAAATCTCAGGGTTTTGTGATTCTTTTTCCCCTTTTTAAGTATTTTGGGGGCAGGCGGGATTTTTTTTTTTAATTTCCAGATCATTGTAGATTCATGTGCAATTGTAGGAAACAATACAATTATTATTTATTATCTTACATAATGATTTGATTATGTAAGAGTACATAGGAAAGATTCTATGTACTCTTCACCCAGTTCTCCCTAGTGGTAACAACTTGCAAAACTATAGCACAATGTCACATCGTCATATTGACAGTGATAACAGTCAAGGTACAGAGCATTTTCATCAAGTTGCACAGGTAATAATCAATAATTTGTTCACTGTTTATGCAATTTTGTCATTTCAAGAATACTATATAAGTGAAATCATACCGTATGTTAAACATTTGGGGTTTATCACTCAGCATAATTCTCTGGAGATTCATCAAGGTTGTTTCATGTATTGTGTATCAAGAGTTTGTTCCCTCTTTTTTCAATTATTAGTACTTTTACTTATTTATTTTTGGCTGCGTTGGGTCTTCATTGATGTGTGTGGGCTTTCTCTAGTTGCGTCAAGCGGGGGCTACTCTTCGTTGCAGTGCAGGGGCTTCTCATTGCGGTGGCTTCTCTTGTTACAGAGCACAGGCTCTAGGTGCATGGGCTTCAGTAGTTGTGGCACTCGGGCTCAGTAGTTGTGGCTCTCAGGTCCTTGAGTGCAGGCTCAGGAATTGTGGTATACGGGCTTAGCTGCTCTGCGGCACGTGCGATCTTCCTAGACCATGGATTGAACCCGTGTCCCCTGCGTTGGCAGGTGGATTCCCAACCACTGCACTGCCAGGGAAGTCCCATTCCCTTTTTATTGCTGAGTAGTAATCCATGTTATTGGTGTACCACAGTTTGTTTAACAACTCACTTCCTGAAGAAATTCTAGGTTGTTTGCAATTTGGGGCTGTTATGCATAAAACAGCTATGAACATTCACGGGCAGGTATTTGTGTGAACTTAAGTTTTCATTTCTCTGGGATAAATGCCCAAGAGTGCAATTGCTGGGTTGTATGATAGCTGCATGTTCAGTTTTATAAGAAATTGCATTCTTCATGGTCCAAGATAGTTCTTGGTGATCATTGCCTGAATTGCAGATGACAGAAAGGAGGAAGGGTGAAAGGTCACTATTCTTTATGCATCTTCCCAGAAATTATAGACACACTTCCACGTATGTCTTACAGCAAACACTTAGTTATCTGACAATACCTAGCTACAAAAGAGTCTGGGAAATGTTATCTCCCCTGACTGCACTGCCACTCTAAATAAAACCGTGGTCCCATCTATCAGAGTCAACTAGATTATGCTGCAGGACCAAACAATCTCAAAATCTCAGAGGCTTAACACAACAAAGGCTTATTTTCCTCTCCCATCACATGACCATCCTGGATTGCTAGGGCTCTGATCCATGGTGTCTTCACTCTGAAACCCAGAACCACTGTCAGAAACACTGACAGTCATCATAGGAGAAAAAGAGAGAGAGAAGACATGAATCTCACTGTGGTTTTTAAAGTTCACATTTTATTGGCCACAGCAAGTCACATGGGCACTTCTAACTGCAAGGGGGCAGGGAAGTGGAATCTTACCATTTATCAAAAGGAGGAGAAACAGAAATGTTTTGTAAATATGACCGAAGACTTGCCACAGTTAAGGGGGAAGAAGAGAATGGATGTTGGGATAGGAAGCAGTCTCTGCCACAAACATGATGTTCTATGTGTTTATAATGTACTTTTATAAACTGTTTATTTGTAACCTGCTTTTGCTCTGTCGCTTGTACGTTGATGACCCTAGGGTTTTCATTGTCAGTGCCCAGATATGCTATTCTTATTCATTACACAGTATATATGATAATGAAGTTTGCTCTCCCTGGAATGTCCTTCCTCCATGTAACTCCAGTGTTCTCAAGACTCAATTTAGATTTCCTTAAGCCCCATGCCCTGTCCCACAGCACCTTATCTATGCGTACCTATTAGGATTAGGTACAGCTGTGAGTAGCAGTTGCATAGTCCTGACCTAGTAGGGCAGCTCTGCTCCACAAAATCATCGGGGATCCAGGTCCTTCTGTTTTGCACCGTCATGATTCACATGCCACCTCTTGTCAAACTGGTTGCTTCCAACAACTGTGTCTCTACTCCAGCCAGTAGGAAGGATGAGAGGTCAAAGAATGGCACACAACTCCTTCCAAAGATTTTTCCCATTAGTTGCAAATGACGCTTCCTCTTACATCCCATTAACCAGAACTTAGTCACCAAGCTATACTCTGCTGTAAGGGATTCTGGAAAAGTGTACATTTTCTGGTAAGGCATGTGTCTGGGTCAAAATCGAGGTTCTATTACTAATAAAGAAGACATGATATTGAGAGAGATTGAGGGATAAATAGCAGTCTCCACTGCAAAGATGAACATGAGTCCATTTTTTCATCCTCCTTTTCAGCCCTGTATTCAATCAAAACTTATCTTTTGAGTTCCTACTGTCCAGCAATAAGCAACACAGGCATGGTTCCTACATTTATGAAGCTTTCAAACATTAAACAAATAAACACCCAGATGAATATATGATTACAACTTTTGATTAGCACAATAAAGGAAAATTTTGCTAAGAGACAGACTAATGCGGATGGGGATTGATTTAGATGGAAGGAGGGATTGGGCACAGCCTTTTGAGGGTGGCAGGGAGAAGTATGGCTGGGGAGGCTGGCACGAGAATTGGCTGGCAATGGATTGGGACCATTCCAGGAAGAGGGAGGAATATCTGCAATGTTCTTGAGGCAAGAAGGAGCTTGGTGTATTTGAAAAACAGAAGGAAGGCCGGTGTGGTTGGAACCTGGTGAGGGATAGGGAGAGAGGTGTGAGATGCAGCTAGAAATGTAGACAGAGGCCACATCCCAAGATATTGCAGGTCATGCTAAGGATTTTGGATTCTATTTCAAATACATTAGGAAGGCACTGGAGGATTTCAGGAAGCATGACATGATTACGAGGTATTAAGCACACAAGGAAGTTAGAAAATAGAGATTTCTTATTTTTCATGTGTTATATATCCCATATTTCGCACTGCTATTTTTATCATTCTTTGTATAATCATTTTCTTTGAACATTTTTCCTTCTCCTATCCAGATTCATGCAGTAGTATTTGCATTCTTCTTAATTGGCCTTCTTAAAATTCATCATTGGTTTATTTATATTCTTTTCTAGGTCCCTGGTTTTCACTTGCTATGCTCTAAAAGAGGCAGGAAAACAGAGAAAGATTCATTCAAGAAAAAAAAAAAGGTTATTTAATGTACTGCAATTCAAGACCAATCCTCAGTCTTCCTCTTTATACAACTATTTTCGGCCTTATTTTGTGACTGCACAGGGCTGGTACAAACTATAAACTTCTAGATTCATCATTGGCTTGCATCTCCCCAAAGATGACATGGTAGGAAGGACACAGTGGAATTCTTATGGCTATTTCTTCTAGGCTTTAGCCCTGCTGTGGTTCCCAAATCCTGATTTGGATCTAGGCCCTTGACTCTTGGCAATGACATACTCTGGCATGATGGTTTCTGTGACCTCATTAGACTTCTGCCCCCAGGCTTTCTCTGCAAGCCTAGGCAGGGGCCCTGATGTTGGTCTGAGGGTCTTTAAGCATCCAGTGTCCACTTTTTGGACATATTTTTATATTTTTAATATCTTTATATCTAGCCATCACAAGTCCAGGCAATAAAGGAAAATTGTGTTAAAAGAGAGATTCATGGGGATGAGGGCTGATTCAGGTGGCAAGAAGGATCAAGGAAAGTCTATTGAAGGTGGTCGAGAGAAGTGTGGCTGGGTACCCACTTCAATAGGGTAGAGGGACACTGATCTCTTACTTGTGTCAGCCCTAGGCTAGGTACTGGGATTCCAGGATACATTGTTTGAGGGAGTCAGGGAGGGACTCACATAAAGACAGTCCTTTAACTGAGATTTGAGGCAAAGCAGAGGTAACCAGGTGAGTACGACATGGAGGGGCATTCCAGGGAGGAGGAACAGCATGGGTACAAGTATGTAGATAAGAGAGCAGAGCAGAGCCTGTTGTAACATGTGGAGGTCACTGTAGAGAGTGCAGGAAGCAGAGCATTGAGATGTGAGATTGACGAGCTGAATAGCACCTTGATATGGAGGGCCTTGCCTCCTGCAGGTGATGAGAGCAATGAAAAGACTTTAAGCAGGAGATTGGGATGAGAAGCTCTGCATATCAGAACAAACTTTCTGAAAGTAATATGGAAGAAAGATTTGAGGACATGTGCCTGGAAGCAGGGAAGCCAGTTTTTGAAGTAACCTACATGAGACTTGGTGAAAAACTGACCTTGTATAATAGTAATAAGACTCAAGTTATCGAGGAAGACACAGCCAGGAAGGCAGAATGGACACATCTTGGGGAATAATTGGATGAGAGGTGTGAGTGGCAGTCATGGGTCAAAGATGAGTCCTCAGTTGGTGGTTGGTGCCACTGAATGAGGCTAATCACTAAGTTAAGCAATACGGGGAGAAGAGCAAGTTTGGTAGAAAAGACGATGAGTTCATTTTCAGACACGTTGAGTCAACAGATTTGAATGGGCAGAAAGCATGTTGACTTTAGTTCCAACCCATTTCTATGTCATTGTTTCTTTACTGGATGTAAAGGTTAAAAGAAAAAGAGATTAGTAAAAAAGAAAGAGATCAGTGAAAGAGAAACTAGGATATAAGAGTAAGCTGACCCACGACTATAAAATTCATGGCTGGCCATTAATTTCATAAATATTTGCAGAATGTGTACAATCTCCAAAGCAGTATTCTGTAGAAATTATAAAGATCACTAAGATATATATATATGTGTGTGTGTGTATATATATATATATAAAACATAAGCTTAAAATGTAAGAGAAATATAATACTAATATTCAATCAGCTATCATATGGGCTACAAAAATGGCAAAAACAAAATGCAAATGTGAAATATACCTTTATCTTTGATTACCTATAAGATCTAATAGTCATAATCTTACCTAAGTGATTAAACATTTCATCACATCCTGTCATGCTGTTTCCTGGTATGACACAATATGAAAAATATGCCAAAAATTATTAACTTGAATTTAATCAAGCTTTTATACCTAAATTCCAGATTACAAAGTCCCTAAGTTTCAGAATAAACTTAGATGGGACTCCCCTGGTGGTCCACTATAGGGGGTGTGGGTTCAATCCCTGGTTGGGGAACTAAGATCTCACATGCAGTGTGGCGTGGTCAAAAAAAAAAAGAAAAAATAAGTTTAGCAGCACCAAAAAGAAAAAAAAATCAGAAGACTCTAGAATGTAGAACATTCTGGAAGATAACTGACCTGGTATCCTCAAAAGTCAGTGTCATAGAGGGAAAAATGGTGGAATTTTTCCAGGTTAAGGGAAACTAAAATGACGGAACAATCAAATGTAATGAGTGAATTTGATTGGATTTAGTTTGAAGAAATCACTATAAAAAGCGTTTTGGAGACAAGTGGGGAAATGTTAATATGGACTGGAGTATTAGATGATATTAGAGAGGTTATTAGTAATTTTCTTAAGTGATAATGGGTTGAGGTTAATAGGAAAATGTCCTTAGTTTTAGAAGAAGTGTATTGGAGAACTTGAAGCCTTTGTTTTTCAGAATCGGGAAACAACTCACAAGAAAAGGAGGTCAAAAGAAGGCATTCAATACAGGTAACTGGTTAAAAAGGTGTTGGAAGAGTTGGAAGGGCAAAGGACAAGGGGTCGACTTAGAGATTCACAAAAGAAGAAGCCACTGCCAATTCAAAGGTGGTATTACCAGAGCCCAGGAGCCAGGGCTGTCCCTGTGGGAATTGGCAGGGGCTCCCCAGGGAAAGCCTGGACCGTGGAGAAAGGAGCTGTTTGACAAAAATGAACAAAGACACAGCCAAAGACACTTCCCAAAGTGCAGGGAGGGTGGTAGAAATATCCTGTCTTCGCCTCACTTCTTACCGGCCAATCTCCAGCCACTGCTTCTCATTGGCCAAAACCTGAGTATTACCCAGTTGCAAGGGAGTCTGGGAAATGTAGTTTTCAGGTACTAAGTCCCTGAGATACAGAGCAATGCAGAGGAAGAACAAGAAATAGATAAAATAGACAAATGACTGGCCCAGGAGAGAATTGTCATGATGCTTGCTACTTATTTTCAAATAGTTCAGAAAACAAAATATATAGACATAAATACAAATAAAGCAAATATAATAAAGTGTTGAATTTAGGTGGTATATGGCTGGTTATTATGCTATTATTTCACTTTTTTTCTGTAATTTTGAAATTTTTCAGAATAAGAAGTTAGTGAAAAATCCATTTTAATACTTTAAAAGAAATACAAGGTCATGGCCAAGGGAATGGAGAGAAGAAATACTCAAAATGAACTTGACAAATTTTCTCATTAAATTCTTATAACCGATATGGAAAAATGTGGGCCAGAGCAACATTTATCATTTTCTTCCACCACTACACATTTGAGAGTTGAGTTTTCTACTTGCCACTCACCCAAGGACATATCCACTATTATTCCCATGCCAGTTATAACACCTTACCTTATTTATCATACTCAAGCAAGTTTGATAAAATGGAAGTGAATGAGAGTGACTTTAATTTGATGATAATCTTTAATCTGCTGGTTTTTTCAAAGAAATAAGTTAGTTTTGAAAACCTTACAGCGGATTGCAACACACCAGTATATTGCGACATTAGCATTGAGAAAGCTTCATCTAGAAAAGTGGCATAATTATAAAGACACATACATGGTTGAACACCTCTATCCAAAGCTGTTGGTTAATGGATAGATGTCAGCCTGGAGGATGGCTCTGCATGATGCACCAGAGGGTCTGTCTTAGTTTGGCCCTGTCTAGTTTTACATTTTTATCAGTATCTTGGATGAGAATTAGAAAACAAGCTGATTATAACTGCTAATGACATAAAAACTAGGGTGAGAGCTCATGATCCAGAAAGACCTGATCAGTCAGAGTGAGGAACCAATATAAACTGACATCTAGTAGATATATATGACCAATCTTCTACTTGAAACCAGAAGAGCCAACTGATTGTGAGATGTTTTCTATATATTGTATAATTGGAGAGTTTGTGTTCATTCTCTGGTGCTGTCACTAATGACCTGTATAAAGTTGAGCAAGTTACTTCCCGTCTCCTGAACTGCCTTAGTTTCTGCATCAGTAAATGGGAAAAATAATACCAACTCATAGTAGCTTAAGTGAATTAATATATGTAAAGCAGTTGAATAGTCCCTGGCACAGAGCAACAGAAACGACGTTAGTTGTTTTTAGTGACGTGTGTATGGGAGTGCTGGTAGCAATATTACCTAGTAAATAGCTATGAAAATGATTTAGTGATTGATATTACATTCAATAGATTGCAGTTGTGGGACAGAGTTGCCAAAGTTGTCCGTGTCATTTAAGGCTTTATTTAATTAGAATCCCACTGTCTGAAATGAGGCTGATGAAAGTCCTGATTGACTCTGCTTTGTTCAGATGGAAACTGGAGTAAGGGGTTGAGATCGGGTGCCATGGCCACAAACTATCATAAACAAATTCGTGTCTGCTCAACACAGAACTGGAATGTAGGAACTGCTGACAGAGTTGGAGGTGTCAGTATGTCTTTAGACATTTAATGAGCGGTGGAATAGAATTTTGAACTCATTTTGCATGTCCCCCATTGATTTCTCTAGAACCAGTGATTAAAATTACCATGACACAGATTCTGAGTCCACATAATGAAAACCCTCCTCGTGAACAGAGACATGGGGAGCTGCTTTGGGGTATGCTATGTTTCCTGTCTCTGCAATGATAAGGCATTATACATCAGGCTGATGCCCTGGGAAGGGTGGAATGGGATTCAAACCCCAGATGGGTGATTGGATTCGGTGTTTTGTGAGACTGACCCCCAGAAATCCTGAGATTTTTATCCAGTGCAATCTGAGGATTCTAGATTTGTTTTTAATTGCATACTTAACTGCTTCCCAAACTGCTGTCTCTTAAGCTCTTATTGGGTTTTTTTAGGCAGTAGGCCAAAGGTCTGTACCTTTTTTTTCCCAACACCAAATAGGTTAAATACTCAGTGTGCTCTATTTTAGGAAATGAAGTTGAAATGATTAAACAGGAAATATGCACTTAGCTCCTAACGTTAGCTGCCTCAAGACAAAAAATCAATTCCATTTCACATGGAATGCTATTGGAGAGCTGTTTAGAAATATGTTGATATGAAAGAAATATTGAAGGTGACTACAGCAGGGACAGGAAATGAGAAACTTACAGATATCTTTAATACTAAAAGGCACTCTGTCTTTCCTGTCCTCAAAACCTTGAAGAAATCTTTAAGACGCTTTGCTCATTTAAGGCATAAATATGTTGGGCTAAAAGCCAATGGCACCTGGATAAAGAACCCAAGTTTTCTATACCAGTTCCTCTACAGAAATTCAGAAATTTGAATTCTGAAGATGTCCAAATTACTCACCAGACCTGACCCCATTAATAAGCAATGTGAGAGGGAAAAAAAAGAAGAAAAATCTTGCTAGTTCTGGCACCTTTACATGAACAAGCTATACCCTGTGTGGCCTCGGTTTTCAATCCATAAGCACTCTTCTTAAGCCTGAGAAATAGCATTCACACATTATATGGAGCAGTGCCTCATTTCTTTCTCAATAACTGGCTCTGCTGCTTGGCAAAGGGAACGTATTCCAACTCTGTCAGTGCAGTTGAGAGGTTCACACCAAACAGTATGAGTTTTTCAAGCGGCATCCTGGCTTATGGGTGTTACTAAATAACCATAAAGTATGATCAGTCACTGACCTCCAATCAAAGATAAAGATGGAAGCCTGAAATCTCAGTTGAATATGTTATATATTTACCCTGTGTTAGGTCTTACGTTTTACTCACGGGAAAAAAAGTCAAATATTTTAGAGGGTTACCTTGAGGGGAGGGGATATTTTTTAATCTCGAAGTTTTATCAGACTATTCTTTCCAGATTTTACAACACAGAATAACACAGCTTCCAGAAATCAGTAAACCAATAAATAAAATTGAAGCCTGCAAAACTTTGTCTTGTAGCAGTTTAAAATATGATGTTCTGTCATCAGAATTTGGATCCAGGGCTCACATTTTTCACCTCCATAACCAAAACTTTTTAGTTCAACACATCCTGGACCAGATATCTCAGATTTCTGATTAGAAAGTATCTATGCCTTCAGGTCCAGCTGCCTTATAAGGAATTGAAAAATGCTACCTTTACTAGCATATTAAGCGTATGGGCTGTTTTGTTTTGTTTTGTTTCACTAGGAATTCCATCAGAGGTGAGGTGGAAACAGTCAAAAACAAAAATACAAGCAATATTAACAGAAATAAGATACTTTATATCACCAAGTGGATCTACTTTTTAGAATTTTTGTTTTTCTGAATAAAGTCACACACGATCCTAAGAAGTAAGTAGTGACCAGGATCTATCACAGCAAATAATTTTGCTATTGCATTATTTCAGATAGGGAAAATTTTGGAAACAGGTAAGTGAACAGCAATAAAGAAATTCATCTAAATCATTTTTATCAAGTGTATGTAATATGTAATAACATCAAAAATTTTAGAGGCCACCTTGAAAACCCTTACCACCTCTTGGAGATTTAGCTTAAACCTTAAGGCAATAACACTGAGAAATTCTGAAACGGGTGGTTAACAACTTCAGCCCTTGCTTTATCTATTAATGCAACAGCAGGTTTCTTTGATGGTAAATTCTGAATGTAGACAAAGTGCAGGGCACAATGAAGAGAAAGCCCTCCAAAAAGGACATTTTTCTATCCCCAGAAAACCTTGCCAATGAAGTGCTAGTGAAAATTTTGCCTTCTTTTAATTTACCCTAGGTTTCCCTGTAAATATCACCACCCCCCAAAGTTTTTTAAAATATTTGATAGAGAACAACTTATAATTCCCCAACGTGACCATCCATAGATTTAAAACAGCCTACTCTTCTAGAGAAAAGAAGTGTCCTTATTTACCTCGGTTCTTTGTAATTTGCAAGAGTAGACACTCAATAAGTGCTTATGGAATAAATCAATGAAAAAACAAATGAATAAAAGAATATATGGGAGAAAAGTGAAAATACTAAATTATGAGAGGCTTAAAAGAACTGAATTTTTAAAATGAAGAATCTTGCAGATGACCGTAATGATTAACAAAGGCAAAGAGCTATCAAAGTCCCACATCATTTTATTTCATAGGTTTTCCGACTTCCCTTAAGTATATGCCTAACAAGCAAATACTCCCGTGTGTATAGTTCTTATGCAAAATCCTTACTTACAAGTTGCATAACCATAGAAAAGAAAATCTCTTGGAGACTCAATTTCTTCATCTGCTAAGTGGGAATGGCAAGTGTAATAAAGTTAAGTGATTCCTATTCGTAAACCAGTTAGAAATGGGCCCGGCATACAGTAAGAATTTAATAATTATTAGTTAAAATTTTGATTATTATCTTCATCATCCTCAATGGATTCATTACATACAGAGAAAGTAATAATAAATTACTTTCAAAAGATTTTAATAATCAGATATTTTGTAAAAATGAGTTTAATTTATGTTAAACTCAAGTGCATAATAATGGGAAAGGGATGTAAAATTTTCCTCTCCTTAAGGGCAGAGTCCATGCAGCATTTAGCTTTATACGTGCAGCTGCATGTTACAAACTCGCTTATAGTCACAGGTCTGTGGCACTCAAGAACTGTTTGTGAAATGTATGAAAGAATCAATACATAATAGAACAAATTCTCCCCTGCCTGCGCTTACCTCACCAACTCATGTGAGCTGTTCATGTGGATTTACTTTTATATACCTTTTTTAAAGAATTTCAGTTCCACAGAGGAGAACGCTGAGTCAGTTTTCTTGGCAGTAATGAGAAAAGAGGAATATGAGAGCTAGAATTAGAAGAGGAAGGTAATGTACATGGCAGAACTGGAATAGAAAGTTTTGCCATGAGGTTTTTTGCAGAGAAGAAAAGAGTGTTGAGAGAAAGTAGACCTCACGTTTGGAGTTGCACAGGCGTGTCTGAAAGGAAAGCAAGAATGAGATGCCACTAAAGGCAACGACAGACTTCATGAGCTTGGGCATGAATAAAGACTCTTGTCAAACTCACTGAACCTTCTTATCCACCACACAGCTCAGATCTTTTAATCCATCTTCTTGGCAATGCTATTGAAGAGGCACTGTTAGCCTCATTCGAAAGTGAAGACGCTGAGTCATTGAAAGGTTTAAAATCTGTCGAGGTCACAGCTAGCAAATGGCAAAGACAAGATTTGAACCCAGGCAAGCTGACTCCAGGGACTGTGTGCTTAAATACCCTACGATACTGTCCTCATGGCTAAATCTGTATAACTCTCTGTACTGGGGCAGGGTATGAAATAGACTCAGTTGGCTATGTCACAAAGGTTAAATAAAAGGTAAATAAAGGTTTTTATACCCCGACATTTCTAGTTATTCTTTACCTCTGGGCCCAGAATGAGGAGAAAATAAAAACTGAGTCAAAAATTAGGAAGGCATATGGATTATTTGAAAGAAAGATGAGGAACAGGAAAGAAAAAGAAAAGGAAGAGAGGAAAGGCTCTTTGTATAAAGGTTGTTCACAACAAAGACAAACAAATTTAATAAGCATCTTATTGAAACATTAAAGGAGGAAGATTCTAAAGATTTCCCTAAAATAGCTTAAGGCAGTGAATGCAAATCAATTACACACTACTCAGTTTACACCCTGTAGCTGTTGTTTTCATCTGCCCATGATGCACACTTCTCTTCTGAAAAGAACCCCCTGCTTTTCCCTTGAGAAATCATCTTCCTCCCCTCTCAGGGCAAATTTTGGTGGGACTGACTCCACGCCCAGCATGGACCCATGATCCAGATCTGGCCACTAAAGGTTCTGCATCCCTCTGATCAGTGTGTATGGGGAGTGTATCAGCCATGGGATTCATTGTTATCACTGGGAAAAGGAGGTATTCTCCCTAGGCATTGCCAAACTGATGTGCCCTGGACTTGGTAGTGGCCATCTTTTTGCACTACTGGCAAGGCCTGCCTGAAATGAAGACAATGCAGGGGACAGACAAATGGAGAGGGTCACAGATTCCTGAAGGTCTCATGTGTGCACCTGATACAAAGGAGACTACCAACTTGACTTTGCAATTACATAGGCCAATTTTTAAGTTAAGTCAGTTTGACTTGGCCTTCCACTACTTACAGCAGACAGAATTCAAACTAAGACACTAACATGAGACATGCTAAATGCCCAATGATAGTCTCTTTACTTGGTCAGGTATCTTTAACTTTTAATTTTATGTTCACAGAAAGAAATGTATAAAAGAATAGTTTCATATAGGACTTTAATCTCCAACCTCTTTATTCCTTTAAGTTCTAAAATTTCTTGCCTACGAATTTTCCTTCCATGGTGTTTTTAGGGACCTAAGCCTCACAGATGAGCTAGACTATCAGATAGCATATTACATACCTACTCATACAGCTGTTTTATTAAGATGTTATTAATAAATGCAGAAGGTCAAAGACTTTATTAAGAACTTTATATTATAGAATTCCTTAAGCACTGCATTAGATTATTTAGGAAATTTCTTTTTTGAAAAATTAACATACCCAATGGAAATCTGAAATTAAGGAATGCAAGTAGAACATTGGCCCTCAAATTTTAATATGCAGAATAATCACCTAGGAAGCTTCATGTATTGAAGATTCCGGGTCCCATCCTCAAAAATACCAGTTGGGAAGTTTGGGCATGAAATCCAGGAGTCTGAGTTTTCATTAAGCTCTTGAGGTGATTCTTTTTTTTTAAACAAACGCTTTTTTTTATTATTATTAATTTATTTATTTATTTTTGGCTGCATTGGGTCTTCGTTGCGGCACGCGGGCTTTCTCTAGTTGGGGCGAGCAGGGCCACTCTTTGTTGTGGTGCACGGGCTTCCCACTGAGGTGGCCTCTCTTGCTGTGGAGCATGGGCTCTAAGCACGCGGGCTTCAGTGGTTGTGGCTCGCAGGCTCTAGAGCGCAGGCTTAGTAGTTGTGGCGCACGGGCTTCATTGCCCTGCGGCATGTGAGATCTCCCCAGACCAGGGCTCGAACCCGTGTCCCCTGCCTTGGCAGGCAGATTCTTAACCACTGTGCCACCAGGGAAGTCCCTCTTGAGGTGATTCTGATGTAAGTAGTTTCAGCCCAGCCTTAAGGAAGTCTTGAAGTTCTCATTGAGTTTCAGCAAAGATGCTAGTTTATAAATTATGGATCTGTGTCTCCAAAGACAGTCAAGGATCTTTAAGGATAAACCTGAAATTTTTCCTAATTATACTTCCTTACAGTCTGGTCAGCATTAAATGACATGATGCATATAAAGGACTTCATACAGTCAACATATGCTGAGACCAATTATTTTTAACATCCTTATTATAATGGAACTAAAAGACAACAGACTTAATGGTCTTGGTATATTAAAAGTCCAGCTCTCTTCTCTCTCTAAAAGCAGTAAGGTTCAAGAAGGTTAAATACTGTGCTGGTTTTTAAGCTTTTGTCTCTCAGCTCCAAACCTGGAATCTCTGGAATCAGAGGAAAATACATACCACATTTGTGGGTGCATCTCTGATCCATTTACCAAATAACTTGTAAGGCTACAAAGTTTGAATGGGTTCAGGCTAAGAAAAGGCTCTGCAGCAAGTCTAGTCTGCAGTGCAAACTGCTCTGTTTCTTGGACTTTAGAAGAAAAGACTAATAAACTCGTTTCACCCAACATCACCGGAGCAAAAGCCTCCAGACACCAAAAATCTCTGGTTGCCTCTCACTTCTTTGCATATTTTTGGCTTTAACTCTTGGTTATCTTCTTCTTTCTTAGTTGGTTTAAGCCTCTAAATAGTTCACACTCATCCCTGCCCTTTAATCACAGTACTCCTAAGATCCTCATCCATCATGGTCACTAGATACAGGACTGATTATTCAGACACTGGCAGAGTTGAGTGATCTGTATGCAAATTAAGGGGAAAGGCCACTTGATTATTTAAGGAAGATCCGAATAGGTTATGAGACAAGCCTTCATGGCTCAGATTTGTAAGACTAGTATTTTGGTCTTGAAGTAGCATGCAAACTTTAGTAATAATCATTTTATAAATATTTGTCTGTGTTGCAGATGCCAAAGGTATGATCTCCAGATTCTTAATTGTTGCTGTACAGCTGCTGTCGTGCACGCAATTCAACAAGTGATCATCCAACAAAGAGAACAAGGAGGCCTGGTGATTAAAGAGATGAAAACAACTACCACTGAAAACACAATATATGATAATAACCTCTCAATGAACAGTGCAGATCTGGACTAATCACATCCCCAGGAGATAACAGTCCATCTTTCAGAAAGGGAGTCTGATGAAGTGGAAAGAAAAGAAAAAAGAAAAAAAGCCCAGATGGTAGCTGTGAGGAAGTTTCTGAAATTTGAAGCAGAGACCATGATTTGAAAAACTGTACCAGGACTCACAAAACAGATAAACTATCCTAAACTATAACCTGTAAGACTGGGACTTCCTTGGTGGCGCAGTGGTTAAGAATCCACCTGCTCAATGCAGGGGACACGGGTTCGATCCCTGGTCTGGGAAGATCCCACATGCTGCAGAGCAAATAAGCCCGTGTACCACAACTACTGAGCCTGAGCTCTAGAGCCTGTGAGCCACAACTACTGAGCCCACACGCCACAACTACTGAAGCCCAGGTGCCTAGAGCCTGTGCTCCGCAGCAAGAGAAGCCACCACAATGAGAAGCATACGCACCGCAACGAAGAGTAGCCCCACTCGCCGCAACTAGAGAAAGCCTGCTTGCAGCAACGAAGGACCAGTGCAGCCAAAAAATAAATTTAAAGTTTTTTAAAAATATGTAAGACAAGCAATCTAAACTCATACTGTTTAACACAGCTCATTTAGAATCCTATGTTCCAAGATAAGACCACTGATGAACTGGTGCCATGGTAACTGCATGGACTCCTGTGTTAAAGACATGACCACTGACTGTCCCAGCAACTTGACTGCTTTACAAATTCTGACCAGTCCCTGACAAGACCATTCTGTGGCTAACTACAGCTCCCTAGACCCTATAAAATTTCCTTGATTTACCAATCGTGATGCATCCCATGGTTCCTAATGTGTGCATTCACCCTTGAAGCAACAAGCTAATAAACATAACTTTGTGTTGCTGGTGATCTAGTGGGATATAACCCCATCACCCAGAAATGGCTGGTCTGATAGAACAGTAGAATGATGTGCTGAAGGTTTAGTTACAACGTCAGTTCCTGAAATATTTCATTTCTCCTTTACCGGCTACAGTATAAGCTTTGCTTCAGTGACCAATATGGTGCTGTTTCTCCCAGAGTCAGATCAGATAGGTCCAAGAATCATCAAGGGGTATAAGTGGGAGTGGCTTCTTTCAATATTATAACTACTCAAGGATTATTTGATTCCTATTCTCCCAATTTTGAATTCTGCACTTTTGGAGGTCTTAGAGGAATACCTCCACCAAGGGACACAACAATGATTCCACTGAATTGGAAGTTTGAGAATACAACTTGGCCATTTTGAGTTCCTCACGCTACTGTATCAACAGCCAAAGAAAAAGGTCACTTATTGACTGGAGTGATTGATCCTAATTACCAAGAGGAAGTTAGGTTGCTGCTACACAATGGGGAAGGAAGGACAATGTATGGAACCCAGATATTCTTTCAGGTGCCTCCTTGTATTTCCATTTGCAATACGAAAAGTTTTTGGAAAACTGTAGAAGAAAAGCTTGACCATTAAAGATTCAGACACTTTAAGAATGAAGATTTGGTTACCCCACCAAGTAAAGAACTTGGGACAGTCGAAATACTGTCTGAGAGCAAAGAAAACATGAAACGTTTAGTAGGAAAAGAAAGTTATAATAGTACTTGTGAAACAAGGACTATAAAAAACTATGTGTATTTTCTTCCTTGCTTGTTATGTAAATATAAATAAATATATAATATTTTACATGATATATTATTGTACATTATTTTATTATCTTTTATATTATTGATTATATAATATATTGTGTATTATAATATATATACTTGCCCATATTAACAAATTTCTTTTTTCCTTTCTCCTCTTTTTATTTTGAAAAGGTTACTGACAGTGATTAGCTTTAGAATATTAGTATGGGACTGGGAATTAATTTAAGGAGTAATCAATATCAGCTAGAGATGGATACCTTGATATGCCCCATAATAAATATTAAATATGTAAGGATATTATTTAATTTGGCTATTGTGACTTTATATCTCTCGCTTTTGAGGAGAAAGTAAAAACAACTTCTTTTGTATCACGGGTAGTTGCATATATTTGTTATTGTTGTTGTATGGAAATTCAAATACGTTTAGAAGCTTTTATATGGATGCTGAATAGCCCAAAATTTGGACTGTGCCAATTTTTCAGCTATTACTTCTCAGCTCCAAACCCACCCTTCTATACTCTGCTTTGGAATCCTGTTGATAAAAATCTGCAAGCTGTATTCTCCTATGCCAGCTGGCTCTTTGATAGATTCTATTAATAGAGGGCACTATAGGGAAACAGGAAAGCTAAAGGAGGAAGAAAGGACTTATTTCCTCCTGTTTGCTTGCCCTTCCTCTCCGTGTTGCCCCAACAGTTGCCCTTCCTCCTGTCAGCAGCAGGTGGTTCTATCTGCCATTTTCTGGCACTTCCAGAACCAGCCTCATTATACCCCCTTAAACATACCAGCTCCAAACAAGTAGTGCCACTTCTTTAGACTTCAATTTCAACCCCTCAGAGTCTCTATCCAATTTTCTGAGTTCTAATAATTCCAGACTCTTCTCTTTCTTCTTCCAGCCCCAGAGCAGTAGCTCTTCCTAACATTACTACCTCCGCCTCAATGCAGTGTCTTCCTTTTGCTTTTTGCAACCATTCAGCTAAGGTCCTAGATTAAGTTTTCTCTGTTAAAATAACTAGCATAGTTTCTTTTAACTGACTGGACACTAAGGGATACAAATATAAACAGCACTGTTGGCTTAAAATG
The DNA here is from genome assembly GCF_000442215.2 of Lipotes vexillifer. Lineage (NCBI taxonomy): Eukaryota > Metazoa > Chordata > Mammalia > Artiodactyla > Lipotidae > Lipotes > Lipotes vexillifer. The sequence goes on from NW_006782084.1 coordinate 87,191, forward strand.
GTATTTAGTAAACAGAGTTCACCTACTTAATTAAGCTGAGAATTCCAATACTAAGAATATTCTACCTTTATAATACAGGTCAACAGGCCCTCATTCAAAGTTTTCAGGGCCAGAAATGTTTCGGAATTCAGAATATTCCAGATTTTAGAAAGGTAATAGTGTATCTATATGTGTACATATGTATATATAAAATTGTGTAATAACTCCAATGGGGTATGGGATACCTCATAACCAAACACTTGAGGGAAAAAAATATTCCCTCAAATCATTTTAGGTCAGATTTTGCAACCAAATGAGTTACAAAAAGAACAACAACATCAAAAACAACTTGTGCTTTTTATAACTTTTTAACTTGGAGTTGTGGATAAACTGTTTTGCAATTATATTAGGTAAAACTACCAAAAGACTAATCAAAGGACCAATTAGAAAAAAAGAAAACTAAGAATGAATTAAAGTGTTTTCAGGAAAACTCTGAGTAAATCTGGTAGGGAAGTGATGTCTGACTTGAACATATAGAGAAATTTCAGAGAAACAAAGAGAAAGCTTTTGAACAGACTGCTCTGGTAGGCTTCGGGAAAATATTGTCCCCAATTACCTGAAAGAAAATGAATCAGTTCTATGGTGAAAGGAAAACCTACTTTGACAGCAAACCATAAGGAGTCTGTATTTGAGACTTGGTTAATGAAGTTGCATGTAAAATTCAGACAGTGCAGTTCTACCAGAGGAATTGTGAAAGCAGTCTGTGGAACACACGTCCTAACATGCCAATTTGTTATTTGGTTTTTTTATGCATTGCAGTACATAATCAGAAAATATGTGTGTGTGTGTGTGTGTGTGTGTGTGTGTGTGTGTGTGTGTACATTGCTCATGATTTAAATATACCAAGCTAACTGCCAGAAGATCTCAAAAAAGAAACAAGTAAAATGATTGCTCTTGGGAAGTGGGAGTGAAGAAACTTGGGAAAGGGGCAGAGGGGTTTTGGGGGGGTTGTGTGTGTGTGTGTGTGTGTCTGATATATAGATATTTTAAACATCTTTATTGGAGTATAATTGCTTTACAATGGTGTGTTAGTTTCTGCTGTATAACAAAGTGAATCAGCTGTATGTATGCATATATCCCCTCCTTCTTGCATCTTCCTCCCACCCTCCCTATCCCACCCCTCTAGGTGGTCACAAAGCACAGAGCTGATCTCCCTGTGCTATGCGGCTGCTTCCCACTAGCTATCTATTTTACATTTGGTAGTGTATATATGTCCATGTCACTCTCTCACTTCGTCCCAGCTTACCCTCCCCCCTCCCTGTGTCCTCAAGTCCATCTCTACGTCTGTGTCTTTATTCCTGTTCTGCCCCTAGGTTCTTCAGAACCATTTTTTTTTTTAGATTCCATATATATGTGTTAGCATATGGTATTTGTTCTTCTCTTTCTGACTTCACCCTGTGTGTCACCCTGTGTGACAGACTCTAAGTCCATCCACCTCACTACAAATAACTCAATTTTGTTTCTTTTTATGGCTGAGTAATATTCCATTGTATATATGTGCCACATCTTCTTTATCCATTCTTCTGTCGATGGACGCTTAGGTTGCTTCCATGTCTGGGCTATTGTAAATAGTGCTGTAATGAACATTGTGTTACATAACTGTTTTTGAATCATGGTTTTCTCAGGGTATATGCCCAGTAGTGGGATTGCTGGGTTGTATGGTAGTTCTATTTTTAGTTTTTTAAGGAACTTCCATACTGTTCTCCATAGTGGCTGTATCAATTTACATTCCCACCAACAGTGCAAGAGCCAGAGGGGTTTTTACTTAAACTTTTCTTACTTGATTTATAACTAGGCGATTATATTAATTTAATAGAAGACTTTTAATTGCTGCTGTAAAATATATAAACTTAAAATGAAACATGTCTCTGTGAGTTGTAATGAATAAGTCCTTAATTTACAGAAAATAAATACACAGTTTTGTGGTTTCTGAAAAGTGATTTATTTTTTTAAGGTTTATTTTTTTATTTTTTATTTTTTAAATTTTTGGTTGCATCTGGTCTTAGTTGCAGCACGCGGGATATTCACTGAGGCATACGGGATCTTTTGTTGCAGGGTGTGGGCTCTTGTGGCTCAGGGGCTTCTCTCTAGTTGTGCTGTGTGGCCTCCAGGGCACGTGTGTTCTGTAGTTTGTGACACGCGGGCTCTCTAGTTGAGGCGCACGAGCTCAGTAGTTGTGGTGCGTGGGCTTAGCTGCCCCACAGCATGTGGGATATTAGTTCCCCAACCAGGGATCAAACCCACGTCCCCTGCATTGGTAGGCAGATTCTTTACCACTGGAGCACCAGGGAAGTCCCCTCTGAAAAGTGATTTAAATTTTGATTTAATAAAATAAATTTAAGTCAAATTGACTCAACTGCTAGCTCTAGATGACCTAGTAAAGACATTTTTACCCTTGCTTTCCTCCCTGAAACCAACCTAAACAATAAGAAGAATGATAAAAACAGGGACAAAAACCTCATCTCCAGTGAAGCTAGAAAATAATCACAGCCTCAGACCACAAACTATGAAAACCAGCTGCCAGATGACAGCAGACTCTGGACCAAATTGAAAGGCTCTGGGAGAAAAGACATCAAACTGACAGATCTTGTGCATTAGACCAAGTCCCCCAAAGCAGAAGGTGGCTCTGAAGGGCTCCATCAGTGATCCCTTGGCTAGAACAGCAAATTCTTGGAGTTTGCCCAGGAATATTGCTAACGGTAGGGGGCTGTGGAGCTGAGTGAGAAACATCAAGACATGACATTTATACAAGAAGTCTGCCTGTGTGATTGGATAGAGAATAATGATAATGAGCAATAGGATTTTGTAGCAGGTGATCACAACAAACTTTTATTTATTTTTATAAGCACTTAGTTCTTATACTTTGCCAGGGACAGTTCAAGGTGTCTTACAAATTTTAACCCACATAATCCTGATAGGCCTATGAGGTAGGTACTATTATTATCACCATCCCTGTGTTACAAGTGAGGACACTGGGGCACCGAGCGCGTACGTGACTTGTCCAGGGCCACAGCTCGTAAGTGGCAGAGACTGAATTCAAACCTGAGCAGAATGTCTCCTGAATTCATGCTCATAACCATTACACACAAAAAACCTTTGCCGTTATTAAGAAGAAAGTCACCCTGCTCACCCAAGGAGGGTCCAGAAAATGCTGAAAACACTGGGAAGAGACACGTTCACAGGCACTTCACAGAGAGTGCTAGAAAGTTTTCTGCGACTCTCAGAGGTTCCACGAACTTTAAGACTTCTCAGTGTACTGTTTCCTCAGCTTAGTCCCCTAGGTTGAAACTGCCTGCTGCTTCTACTCACCCTCTGGGTCCCTTTCCTCCAAATTATTGAGGCCATAGCTAGTTATGACCAGACTATCCTCCTTCAAAGATGAGTAATAATCAGAAACAGAACTGTGAAACCAATGAGAAGGAAAGGAACAAAACAAAGACGACTGATTAGACTGTAGAAAGACATGGAAAGTGAGCAGCTGAAAGAAAAGAAAACCAATACAGAAAATAAGGAGGGGAAAAATGTACAGTTAACAATGCTTAAAATAGAATCATGGATATGGAGGAAAAGGAAATATCACAGACACACACACACACACACACACACACACACACACACACAGCACAGCACATGTCCTGTGTCATACAGGACTGTGAGCCAGGGAGAAATCACACTAAACTAGAGATGATTAATGCCCATAGGTCAGTGTGCTGAGGAAAGAGTTGCCAAAGATTCTAAGATTTCTCAAATTATTGCTACCTCAGCTTAGTCCCCTGGCTCTTCCCTCACATTTCTCCTAAAAAAATAATTTATTCAGGAAGAATTCTCTTCATTTAGAAATCAGTAATTTTCGAAAACAGAATCAGCTTAGAATCTATGCAAAATCTGTACAAAAATAATTCAAGTAGGGGCTTCCCTGGTGGTGCAGTGGTTGAGAGTCCGCCTGCCGATGTAGGGGACACGGGTTCGTGCCCTGGTCCAGGAAGATCCCACATGCCGCGGAGCACCTGGGGCCGTGAGCCATGGCTGCTGAGCCTGCGCGTCCGGAGCCTGTGCTCCGCAACGGGAGAGGCCACAACAGTGAGATGCCCACGTACCGCAAAAAAAAAAAAAAAAATAATAATAATAATAATAATTCAAGTAAAGAAGCTAACAAAAAGCAGATGAAGAACACACACAAATTTTTACTGTAGCATGAGCAAAAAAGTTCTCCATTAAATAAATGAGCTTAGAAGAAAACAATGGTCTTCATGCAACATGAAGTCAAAGCAGAGAGCTAACATTTACTGAATGATTAAGTTCCAGGCACTGAGCAAATGATTTATACTTAAATTATTAAAAAGATATTCTTGGGCTTCCCTGGTGGCGCAGTGGATAAGAATCTACCTGCCAATGCAGGGGACACAGGTTCAGTCCCTGGTCCCGGAAGATCCCACATGCTGTGGAGCAACGAAGCCTGTGTGCCACAACTACTGAGCCTGCTCTCTAGAGCCCACGAGCCACAACTACTGAAGCCCACGTGCCTAGAGCCCATGCTCTGAAACAAGAGAAGCTACCGCAATGAGAAGCCCACGCACCGCAACAAAGAGTTAGCCCCCGCTCGCTGCATCTAGAGAAAACCCACGCACAACAATGAAGACCCAACACAGCCAAAAATAAATAAATATCTTTTTTCAAACTTTTTAATTAAAAAAAAAGATAGTCTTGTGAGAGCCCAGGTATTAATAATAATAATAGCAAAATTACCTAGAAGGGTTAAAAATTTTTTAAAGGATAGCTTTGGATTTCTCTACAGCAGTGCTCAACTCTAGAAAACAATGGAGGAATTGCTACAAAGACTCTAGCAAAATAGCCAGGCAAACCTTCATTCAGGTATAAGAACAGCAGCTATTTTCCAACATGAAAGAATTTAAGAATATAGTTCATCTGAATCTTCTTAAATAAAATTTCGAGAAGAACTTCACTAAACAAGAGATAAATAGAGAAAATGTTGTGAAAGTACTGGCTGTGCTCTTTAAGTTGACTCGAATGTAGGTCTAAGACTAAACAATGAAGTTACAAAATAAAATGTAAATGTTATGAACCAAGGCAATATAGAAATGATAATATTACTCAGCCTGCAAGTTGCTGGGTAGAGATGTAATCAGCTTTCATGGAAAGGGTGCATGTTCAATTATACTGTTTGAAAACCAGTGAAGATTACAGTTAATAGTGATGAAAGATGGAATGCCTTCCCCCTGAGATTGAGAACAACAGAAGGAAGTCTGCTTTCACCACTCCTGTGCAATATGGTGTTGAATGTTCTAACCAGAGCAATAAAGCAAGGGAAAGAAATTATGAAGCATACAGATTGAAAAGGAAGATGTGAAGCTGTTTTTATTTTCAGTTTACAATACCCCCTCCCCATAATCGGCTAAAAACTAAAAACTGCAAAACATTGATGAGGGAATTCAAAGACATAATAAATGGTTAGATATTCTATGTTCATGGGTCAGCAGATTCAGTACCATTAAGATGTCATTTCTATTTAAATTCATCTGTAGATTCAAAGCAATTCCCAATAAAAACCCCTGAAGACGTTTTTATAGATAGCAACTGGTTTATTCTAAAATTTATATGAAAAAATCAAAGGTCCTAGATAGCCAAAATGACTTCAAAAAAGAAAAACAAGGTTGAAGGACTCATACTATCTGATTTCAAGACTTATTATGAAGTTATTGTAAGAAAGGATGATATTGGCAAGAGTTTACACATACAGATAATAGAACAGAATCAAAAGTCCAGAATTAGAGCCATGTATCTATGGTGAAATTTTGGCAAACCTGCCAAGGTAATTCAACAGAGAAAGGATAGACTTTTCAACAAATGGTGCTGGACAATTGGGCATCCATATGTTTTAAAAAACGAGGCTTGACCCATATCTCCAATCATATACAATAATTATTTCAAAATGAATCATAGACCTAAATGTAAAACTTAAAACCATAAACCTTGTAGGGACTTCCCTAGTGGCACAGTGGTTAAGAATCCGCCTGCCAATACATGAGACAGGGGTTCACACCCTTGTCTGGAAAGATCCCACATGCTGCAGAGCAACTAAGCCCATGCGCCACAACTACTGAGCCTGCACTCTAGAGTCCACAAGCCATAACTACTGAGCCCACGTGCTGCAACTATTGAAGCCTGCGCACCTAAAGCCCATGCTCCGCAGCAAGAGAAGCTACCACAAGGAGAAGCCCTCACACTGCAGAGATTGCAACGAAGACTGAACGCAGCCAAAAATAAATAAACAAATAAATAAATAAATTTATTTTAAAAAATTAAACCATAAACCTTCTAGAAAAAATATGAGAAAATCTTTGGAGCTTTGGCTAACAAATATTTCTTAGCACACAAAAGGCACGAACCGTAAAAGAAAAAATTCGGTAAGGTTGGGGCCATACCCCATACAATATACGAAAATTAACTTGAAATGAAACTTTGACCTAAATGTAAACCTAAAACTGTTGACAAAGATTCTTTTCTTGACCAAACTTTAGTCAAGCACCTTATCCTAAGCCCATTTGTGCTCTCCTTATAATATTGAGTTTTAGTAATCTATGTCAGCCTAACCACAAGCCCCCACTCTCAACATCCAATTACCTTCCGTGTCTGATCAAGTTCCTTATCCTCCACCATCCCCTGGGTGAGGTGTGATCATCCTAGCTGTCTTCAGCAAGAATTCTGTTAGATCAGTTTAGCTAGACTCCCTCTTACCTCTGACATTTCCTCTTAGTAATTTTCCACCCACTACCCTCACCCTTTCTCCTTGGCTATAAATTCCCAATTGCCCATGCTGCATTTCAGAATTGAGCCCAGTTCTATTCTGAGGTCTCTCTTCCCCTCTTGCAATAGTCCTGAATGAAATCTGGTTTTACCTTTTTAACTACTCTCCAGCTATGATTTTTCTTTGACACTATAAAACTTTTAGGGGGAAAAAAAAATCTTTGTGACATCAGGCTAGCAAATATTTCTTAAATAACACACCAAAGTCAAGCCATAAAATAAAAAACAATACAGACTAGTACCCAGAATATACAAAGCCTCTCAAAATGCAATAATAAGAAAAACAACCAATTTTTTTAATGAGAAAATTCGAACAAACACTACCAAAGAAAGATTCAAATGGCAAACAAATACGTGAACATATGTTTAATATTATTAGCCATTGGAAAAATTCAAATTAAAGCCTCAATAATACACCATTACACACCTATTAGAATAGCTAAAATTTTAAAAGGTGACAAAACCAAGTGTTGACAATGAAACAAAGCAATTGGATCCTCACATGTTTCTGTTGGAAATGTAAAATAATATAGTCGCTTTGGACAACAGTTTGACAGTTTCTTATAAGGTTAAACATATACTCAGCAATTCACTACTAGGTATTTATCGAAGGGAAATGAAAACATATGTCCACACAAATGCCTGTGTGCAAATGTTTAAAACAGCTTTATTCATAATCCCTAAAAACTAGAAACAACCCAAATGTCTATTGACCTGGGAATGGATAAACATATTGTGACATATCCATACTTGGCAACATGAAAGAAGAAACTACTAACACATGCAACAATGTGGATGAATCTCAACATTATTGTGCTAAGTGAAAGAAGGCAGACCCTAAAGATTACATAATGGATTACTCAATTTATGTGACATTCCTGAAAAGCAAAACCATAGGGATAAAAATCCGATCAGTGGTTACCAGACTCTGGGGATGGAGTAGGGGGTGTATTACAAAGGTCTACAGGGGAACTTTATGACGTGATGGAAATATGGTGTGGTGGAAATATTCTACTACGTATTGATTGTCGTGGTGGTTTATGTTATTGTATACATTTGTCAAAACTCATAGAACTATACACTTAAAAAGGGTAAATTTTGCTGTATGTAAATGATACCTCAATAAATCTGATGTTCAAAAAGAAACCAATTTATATAATCATGTAAATTATAGGTATAAAGAAAAATTAAAGAAAATTATATAATTAATTTAAATTAGGAACTGGATGAAAGGTGTGTGGTAGTGGACATAAACTAGTTTTCTCATTCATAGTCGGGAGGCAATGGGTAGCATCAAAAGTTGACAAATCCAAAAATGGAAGCTTAAGTATATTATTAAAGGTTGTAAAGTCACCACTAAAGGGCTTAAAACACATTATAAATCTGCTGAACTATCAGAAGGAAAATACACATACATGTTTAATTTTAAAAGTATAGATAATTTAGCAAACTAGAAAATAAAGTAATAGCAGAAATTATAAAAAACAAGAGAACTAAGACCAAACATACCTGCATAACAATATATGTAAATAGGAAAAAGCCACCTATTGAAAGAAAAAAATTCTCAGGTAGGTTTAGAAAACTAAACAACTATTTGTTGCATGCAAGAGATATATTTAAAGATTAAATACTGGGCACACATATTGGGCAATTACTAAAACAGTAATTACATTATTAATATCAAACCATGTTGAACTCACAGAGAAAAGCATTAGATAAGACAAATAAGTTCATTTTATAATGATAAAAGAGTCAATCTAAATGAAGATCTATTGTGAATCATTAATGTCAAATATCCTAGCATGAAAAATTCTTAAAGGAAAAACTGCATAAGATCAAGGAAAAATAGAGAGAAATACAGAAGTAACAAGAAAAGTTCACTCATTCTCTTGACCCATGGCAGATCAAGTAAACAGTAAAATGTAAAGATATAAGGTCAAATTCTGTAATTCATAGCCTCTCAAAAATTTTAATCTCTGTAAAGTATATTACACTCTTCATCTTAAAAGCAAAGAATACTCCATCTTTAAGTACCCAAAGTACATTCACAAAAATGTAGTTTATGTTGGACCACAAAATACCCTCAATATATTGCAACAACTAAAAATAGTAGAGATTGTATTTTCAAATTACAATGCAAAGAATGTAGAATTGAATTTTAATAGAAAATAAAATCTCCAACTGCCTAAAAATTAGGACTTTTTAAAAAGTTGACTTAAAGGCAATAGAAAATGAAATTGAAGGATATTTAGAAAATAATATTAATGTAAACACTATGCATCAAAATCCAAGTATTATGGCTAAAAGCAATACTCTGAGGAAGAACTCAGAGCCTTAACCAAATTATAAACAAGAAAAAAAGAAAAGAAATGAGTTCATATTTAAAGCAAGAGGTAAGAAAAAAGAGTAAGAAAATAAACGTGAGAAAAGCAGAAAAAAAGAAATCAAACACAAAATCATATATGAATGATATTGAAAGAAAAAATATTAAAATAATAAACATATGAATTAGTCACTTGAAAATATCAACAAAATGGATAAAATGGTAGCTTGTCTCATTTTTTAAAGGATGTGTAAGAAAAGCATAAACACGTAAAATTGGTAGTTAGACTGAGTTAAAAGGAAACCAAAATAATTATAAGAAAATGCTTTGCACAAAAGTATGCAAATATACATGAAAATCTAGATAAAATAAATCAGTTTCTAAAGAAATACAAATTACCAAAACTGACCCAAGAAAAGATTTTTTAAAACAAGCAGGCCAATTACCAGTAAAGAAATTGAGAAGTTTATCAAAGATTAACCCCTCACAAAAGCACCAGGTTCCATCAATCTCACTAATAACTTCATTCAAAACATCTAGGAATACATTATTTCAATCCTAAGTGGGCCCTGAGCGGGGGAAGAATAACACTGACATTGAATCTAACAAATAAAGTGCAAGAAAGGAAACTACAGAACAATATATAATTTATAAACAGTGCAGTAATTCCAAAAAGTATAAGAAAATTAATAGATTAACCCAAGTGATAAAATAGGGTTCCTTCTTTGGATGAAGGGATAGTACAAAACTGGAATATCTATCAAGATATTATTATCACATTTGTAGGTTAATGGGTTAAAGGAGAAATCCTATTTAATCATCTCAATAAATGGTGAGAAGCTATTTTGCAAAGTTGAACGTCCTTCCTTGGTTTAAAAATTATATATACACAGACACACACACACATATATATATGCATGATTATATTATGTACATATATGATTATACATATATATGATTATATATAACATGATTATATTATGTGTATATGATTATATATACATTTATACATATATGGTTATATATGTATTATATATACATGTATGATTATGATATATATATGTGATTGTATATATACATATATATGATTTTACTTATATACATACAAACATATATTTTAAAACTCACATATATTCATATATATTCACATATTGCATACATACATGTATATACATAACCAAAATCTAGCATCATACATAATGAAGAATCATTATAATTATTTCCATTACTGTAAGAAACAAGATGGATAATGACAGCCTGTATGAGCAGAGGGTTGGAATGGGACATCAGGGGAAGCCAGGGTCAACTGGTAATAATGAGAACAGTAGCAGAACAGGAAGGGGGGACATTTCAGTGCCAGCTGGTACCTGTGTCTCTCTCAAGGACAGTGCTGTAATGGGACAGCATAGACAGCCTGGCAGGATCAAGAAATTAGCTTCATACAAGTGACTGGACGAATAAGTAAATACTCTAAGGATAATGGGAGACAGGGTACTGACTGATGGACAGAGGGAATACAAATATGGAAAAAATGAAAGTAGAATGAATCCTGTGGTATTGAATTAAAATGGGAGTTATGTGAACTCAGGAACATACACGTGTATAAAGATTTGTCCCTTTGTCTCCTGCTGCTCCCACTGAGAATGTCTGGGAGCAGTAATACCCCAATAACTATGAGCATACTTTGCACACAAATCCTGATTTCCAAATCACATTTTCCACTAACAGGAACCAGGACGTGGAGAAATGGCTAATTTCAGGGCAGGAAAGGTACAAGGTGAGCCTAGGTTACCCTGCTTTGCCAGAAAGTAACAAAATATTCAAAGAGTGATGGGACATGTCGAAAGGACACAGAAGGCAGCTTGAAGGAGCTTCTAATATCCAAACCTCGGACAATTTGAGCATCAAAATAAATAAAGATACAAGCTATTGAATAAAATAAGAGTCCCTCAATCCACGCTGACATAAATAAGTTAATAAATAAATAGGGAAAAGAGAAAAGGCTTTCTTACCCTAGAAAGTCAAAAAATAAATGTAAAAGAAATGAAATCATTTGGCAACCACCAGAGCCATAATTCAGGTAAGAAATATCAATGGGTGCTAAAACAGTAGGTGAAAGTAGAATGAAAAAATGGAATATTTACCTGCTCTCAAAAGTGTCTCCTCACAATATATTTACTAATTACAAAGGAAAGAAAAGTAACTTAATAATAGACATATCTAGCAGTCACCTCTTAATTAAGTACTCAGAATTACTTAACATCATGAGTAATGGTACTAATGGACTTGGTGTATCAGCTGAGAATATGCAGTGAGAACACTGCATCTCTTCTGTGATGTTCCTACGAAAGATGCATAACCTGGGTCTTATCATAAAAAAAGAATTGGACAAACCCAAATTGAGGCACATTCTAAAAAAGAAATGCCCTGTATCTTCACAAATGTCAAAGGCATGGAACTCAAGGATAGATAGAGAAGGTGCTTCAGGATGAAGGAGACTAGATAGACATGACAGCTACGTAACACATTATCCTGGAATGGATCCTCCTGCTGGAAAAGACGGCAATTATGGTAAGTTGATTTGGTTAAGTATTGACAATCAGATTCCTTTATGTAAAAGCAGTTTTATTTTTCCCTTAGCAACTAGCAATAATTCGAATTCTCTCATTCCTTCTACGTTTATTAGCTGACACTCTTCCCCTTACCATCTTCTATAAAGATATGGTAAATGGTAATTCTTTCCCTTTAATTTCAGATATTCAGAGTGAGGATTTAATGTAAAAGTCACCTTCAGTGTGACAAATGAGGCCTGTGCTCTCTCCTCTCTCTCATGATGAATTAATAACCAGTTACAGTTGATATTCTTTTTAATGCTAAAATTGTCCAAAATTTGGCCAATGGAAGAATCTTCAATCTGGCCCTTATATACTTTTGTCACAAGCCCATTGGGCTTTGAGCATTTCCTCTTGCTTTTTATGACTACAAAACATCCTAGGGGCTCCCCTGGTGGCGCAGTGGTTGAGAGTCCGCCTGCCGATGCAGGGGACACGGGTTCGTGCCCCGGTCCGGGAAGATCCCACATGCCGCGGAGCTGGTGGGCCCGTGAGCCATGGCCGCTGAGCCTGCGCGTCCGGAGCCTGTGCTCCGCAACGGAAGAGGCCACAACAGAGAGAGGCCTGCGTACCGCAAAAAAAAAAAAAAAAAAAAGACATCCTAGGCTCACTTCATACTTTGAATGTCACATGACTAAGAATCAGCTATTTGTCCAAGGAGATGATTGCTTTAATCTCCAAGGTATTTAGAAACCAAGATGAAGATGTTAAGTATACCTGTTACTACCGGGGTGTTGTTGATTCTAGACGATTTCAATGGGTAAAGTTTAATATAAAATCAGGAGTTTTATATTATGTCCAATTCAGATTTAAATGTCAGAGCTTTTTTTCCCTTAACTGCTTTAATTTTCTATTTCTATCTCCTGTTGTTTACATTAAAAATCTTGCTTCCTAAAAACATTAACAAATTGTCTTATTTGCTTTACTCTACTATTCATAAAACAGTTTCAAAATTATAATAATAATATTACTATTAACAGTAAAACCACTGAGTTAAATTTACATTTTCTTCGCAGTTCTATTTGTCTTTAGGCTATCACACTACAAATGTCATCAGGGGAATGCAAATCAAACCTACAATGAGATACCACTTCATACCCACTAGAATGTCTATAATCAAAAAGACAGATAATAACAAGAGCTGGCCAGGATGTGGAGAAATTGTAACCCTCATACATTGCTGGGAGAAATTTAAAATGTTTCAGCCTCTTTGGAAAGCAATCTCACAGTTCTTCAAATGTTTAAAGTAAGTTTACCATATTACCTAGCAGTTCTATTAGGTGTATACCCAAGAGAACATATGAAAACATATGTCCACATAAAAAGGGGTACAGGTATGTTCATGATAGCCAAAAAGTGGAAACAATCCACTAATGACTGAATAAATAAATGTATCATAAGGGAATATTATTATTATCACTTTTCAGCAATAGAAAGGAGTGCAGTACTATTATATGCTACAACTTAAATGAACCTCGAAAACATGCTAAATGCAAGAACTCACACAAAAGACCACACATATTGCATGTTTCCATTCATGTGAAATGTCCAGGACAGGCACATTTACAGAGATAGAAAGTAAGTTAGTGGTTGCCATTCGTAGGGGTGAGGGAACAGAAGAATGCCCAGGGACTGCTAATGGGTACATTTCTTTGGGGGTAATGAAAAGGTTCTAAACTTACATTGTGGTAAGGGTTGCACCTATACATTTTATGGTATATGAATTATATCTCAATAAAGATTTTTTTAAATGAAAGTTCCTTATCCTGATAAAGGATATCCACAAGAATATCAGATAACACCCTATTAAATAGTAAAAGGCTGATTGCTTTACCTTTATGATCAGGAATCATAAAAGGATGTTTGCTCAAACTAATTCTTTTCAACATTATAGTGGAGGTCCTAGTGCCATAAGGCAGACAAACAAATGTATAGATGATAGATAGATAGGTAGATAGATACATAGATAAGTAAAGATTGAAAGGGGAGAAATAACATGACATAATCCTAAAAATTCTACGAAGTGAAGACTAAAACTAATAAGTGAATTTAGCAAGGTTGCTAAATGCAAAGCAAATATATAAAAATCAAATGTATATCAATACATAACCAACAAGCAATTAGAAAATGAAATTAAAAGAACGATTCCATGTACAGTAGCATCCAAAAACATGAAACACCTAGAAATGCACTAACTAAAATATGTGTAATATCTGTGCACTGAAAAATGCATAAAGAAATTAAAGATATCTATATAAATGGAGAGATATACTATGTTTCTATATTGAAAGACTCAATATGGTTAGGATGTCATTTCTACTCAAATTGATCTACAGATTCAGTGCAATGTGAATCAAAATACCAGCAAGTGTTCTGTGTAGAAATTGCAAAGATCTAGAAAAGATAGAACAATTTTTAAATAGAACAGAGGTGGAGAACTTATATATCTGATCTCAATACTTATTATAAAGCTAAAGTAATTAAGACTTACTATAAAGTAAAAGACAGTGTGGTATTGGCATAAGAAGAAAGGTATAAATAATGCAACAGAACAGAGAGGCTAGAAATAGACCCACACCTATATAGTAAATTGATTTTTGACAAAGATGCCAAGGTTACTCAATGTGAAAAGCATAGCCTTTTCAAAAATGATGCTAGAACTGGATATTCATGTAAACAAAATTCAATCATAATATTTCCTTCACACTATATATACACACAAAAACAATCTCTAAGTGGACCATAGACCTAAAAATTAAAGCTAAAATTATAAAACTTTTAGATGAAAACATAAGGAGAATCTTTGCAATATTTTGGTAGGCAAACATTTCTTAGCTAAGACACAAAAACTATTAAACACAAAAGAAAAACTTGATAAACTGAACTTCATTAAACTTAGAACTTTAACTTTTCAAGAGATACCATTAAGAAATGAAAAGGCAAGTCACAGACTGGGAGAAAATATTTCTTGAATCCAAAATATATAAAGAAAATATATAAAGAAATCTTATTTCTCAATAATAATTTTAAAAGTAATCAATTTTTAAAAAATGAGCAGAAGATTTGATTAGCAACTTCACAAAAGCAGATATATAAATGACCATCAAGCACACGAATAGTCAACATCATTAGTTCCAAGGGAAATGCAAATTAGACCTATAGTGAGATGCTGTGACACATCCAAATTAAAATGGCTGAAATTGAAGACTGAAAAAACTAAAGCACCAACATGTAATTCTCATATTTTCCTGGCAGGAATGCAAAATGCTAAAGCCACTTTGCA
>NW_006782084.1:102282-106998 GCF_000442215.2 Lipotes vexillifer
ATGCTACAGCCACTTTGCAAACCCTTTGGCAGTTTCTTATAGAGCGAAACATACACTTACCATATGATCCAGTAATTCAACTTCTAAATGTTTACTCACAAAAAATGAAAACAAGGGCATGTAAATATATATAAATGCTCCTAGCACGTGGTTATGTCCACTTTGGGTAGAAGACAAAGTGACCCAAGATTAGAATATATATGATTCAGACAGTGGCAAAAAGCCTAGATTTTTGGCCAGAGGCCAAAATATGGTCAAATGGTCAGAGACCTTGAAAATGAAAATTTGAAAGATTTAAGTACAATACAGTCTAAGGTAGAGGCATGTGGATAGACATGGGAGTGGGCCCAAAATGTGGAGATCTATGTATCAAATAACAGCACCCACCAGAGACCATCCACCAGAGAAGAGACACTAACCAAACGAGTTGACAAAATGACTTGGACCACTATCAGTCGTTGACTACATGGTCCTCCCATCCCCGAAGGACCAGAGATTTGTCCTACCACAAACAGACACACACTCTAGGTATGGGTTTGCCTTTCCTACCTCTAGGACCCCAACCAGAAATGCCATCTGTAGGCTAATCAAATGTTTGGTCCACCAGCACAGGGTCCCACACAGACCAAGAGTCCATTTCACAGCAGAGAATTTGCCAATCTTCTAAGGCTATGGGATCCACTGTTTGTATATATTCTGCATCACCCACAAGGAGCTGGCTTACTGGAAGGATTAGCTGCATAATAGTCTTTCAAAGTCACTCCTGAGTTCATGGTTTGTACCCACAAATCGGGTAGATCCATCCATAAGTCAAGTTCACGTTATTTCGTCCTCCATTTGTAGCAAATTCCTCCATTTGTAGCAAATGGAGGAGCAAATTCCTCCATTTGTAGCAAATTCCTCCATTTGTAGCAAATTCCCTTATGGCCATACGTATGAGCTGAGGTATTTGTCCAGACATGGGGTCTGGGCTTTTGCTCACACAGCCCATTTGTGCGCTCTGGTCCTGCTTGTGCTCAGCCCCAGATGTATCATTGTCATCTCATGTTGCATGGCTCTGAGGCCTGCCTGACCTTATGACTTGGAGGGACTATCAGAATTCACATCCTGAGAGGTGGGTCCAAGTGCATAGTCTCTTGGTCAGACACTCCATCTCTACCAGGGCTCAATTTTACCTTCAGTAAGATGACATTTTCAATTATTTCTATTTTTTCATAAAGAAGTTTTACTATGCAGTCTCCAGTGTCTGTTTCTATGCATTACTGAAACAACATGTACAAAAGTTGAAAAGTGAAGGTCAAACAATAGACACATTTTTTAAAGGGTGCTCGCTCTCAGAAATCAAAAAATACCAAAATCCTAATCTCACCTTACCTGGAATCATAATCTTGTGCTTTGTTCTTGTTAATTTTGTTCTTGAAATTTAAAATACAGTTTAAGTTCAAATATGACCAAAGATTTCCATTTGGGGGACATGCTTTATGGTTTACATCTTCGTCTCTATTTTATTACGTATATGAGAGGTCCCGTGATTAATACCAGCACTTTGGTGTTTCATTAAAATTGGGGCAAAAATGAAAATAAAACAGTCAACTAACTGCCCGATTCAACTAATTGACAAAAATGACAAAGCTGCCAAACCTGAACTATTGATTAGCGCCCAGTATACCCACAGAAAAGCTTAATACTTATCAGCTAATGTACAAAACTCTAAATTCAGTATAACAAAGGTTGTAGGCATTTAAACATGTATACATAAATAAAGGTTGTCTAAAAAAATCAAACACAAAAATCTAGTACCACCTATATTAAATTGAATTTAAAATTAAAATTTAAATTGAATTACTACTCTAATAAAAATGGTATAGGACAAGCCATGAAGCCTACACACGAAAAGCCTTTCTCGGGGACAGAGTCTCTGAGTGATTTCTTACACACAGGTTCTCAGCGCAGTGAATACTGTGGTGCCCCGCACAGATCCCTCAGGACTCACCACTTCAGTGAGCTGCAGCACTTTTAACTGCTGAGTTCAACCTCATCTCTTGGCCAGAGGGTGCAAACACTGGAGCGTGGAAAAATGAACACCCATCCTCTACTTCCCTATGAGCAGCCTTCAAACAATAACTGAGATTAACACTTCGTTGGGATAACACTGGGACATGTCTTTTATGCCCTGTTCCCGGTTTTCCCCATGGGATTAAACGCTAGCCACCTACCGTGCTTGATAATGAGCTCTTTCCTGGCTGCCTTCCCCCCACCCCATCCCAGTTGCCCCCTCCTCAACTACCATTTCCTGCACTTTCCACAGAAACTGTGTGCACTGGAATCCTCCGTGAGTGTTTTGCATCACTTGACTCCACCACTAACTGGAACAGCAGTTGGGTAATCTGAGACCTCTGAAGTGACCTGTTTTGAGACCTAGATGAACACTGAATACTGAACAGACTGAAGAACCCAAACAATCTTCTCTCAGGAAGTTTAAATGTGAAATGCTTGGAAAAAGAGTTGATCATAGAAGCAAATACTCAGAGACACACTGGTGTGCAGTAAGATGATAAGAGTCAGAGGCACAAAACATCTTCAACTCTTGTGGGAATCAAGAATCAAGTTTTTTACATGTGCTGAGGTTTCATTTTATCATGAATGAACCTAGAATTGAAACCAACATCTTCTGCCTTTAATTTATCTATTCAACTCCCAACATTTTCTTTTCTACACGTCAACAATATCTTATACAAATTTCAAATATATTATTCAAGTGTCATTGTATCCCTAAAAATTTTAATTCTATACTTAATGTTCCAAAGGTTTAATAAAGTAGGTTAATCCTGGTACTTTGTCAATTACCCCAAAACGCCCTAAGCCAAAATTTTCTGTATTTTGAGACTTAAAAAGTATAATCTGGGACTTACCTTGTGGCACAGGGGTTAAGAATCCGCCTGCCAATGCAGGGGACACGGGTGGAGCCCTGGCCCGAGAAGATCCCACGTGCCGCGGAGCAACTCAGTCCGTGCCCTACAACCACTGGGCCTGTGCTCTAGAACCTGTGAGCCACAACTCCTGAGCCCACATGCCACAACTACTGAAGCCGGTGCACCTAGAGCCCGTGCTCCGCAACAAGAGAAGCCACCGCAGTGAGAAGCCTGTGCACTGCATGGAAGGGTAGCCCCACCCTCGCCGCAAATAGAGAAAGCCCACGCACAGCAATGAAGACCCAACGCAGCCAAAAAAGAAAAAAAAAAGTATAATCTTCCTCTTCCTCTTGAATTTTGCTTCTTTCACGTTTCTGTGAGTGTCAGTAAAAAAGTTCTTCAAAATATCAACATGTTGCTTCTGGTTAGAGGAGGTATAACTTACATCTTCCTCTGGAATCATAGCCCAGGTTGTAGCTAAAAAGACACTTCTGCAATGTGAGGCTGAAAGGAGATTTACAGTATTGTACAAATGTTAAGATGCTTCTTAAAGCAATTTAAAAGGAAATGTACACCACTTTGCAGCCTTTTTGAACCTAATATAGATAACGATAATACATTAGAATTTTTAGGAATGTTTATAGCCTTAACTTGTGTTTTCCACACAGGAACTCACAAGATAAAGAGGACAGATGTTATTAACTTACACCTAAAGGAGAGGAAACAGAGATACAAAACAGTAACTTCAACAAGGTTTGAATGAATTGTTGGTAGGGCCAGGACCTCAGCCTCCCGGCCTGGTACTCTTCATCTTCCACAACTGAGGTTGGGTTACCTGTAATCTATTTTATAATTGTCAGTCCCTTTAGGGCAGGTGTCGCATCTTCCAATTTAGTGGCTAAAAACCATGTGATACACATGCAATGCCCCAAATAGACATTCATTTTTGAGAATTTAAAATATTTCTCATAGGCCCAAAATATGTTAAATGTCTTTGAACAAGAAGTGATCCTTGAATCTCACATCAGTTTTGATAGAGAGTGAATTTTGATTTTCTAAAGTTAGAAGTATTCCCAAGATGAGTCTCTATTCATATGTTCAATCTATTACTTTCTTTCAAAAACTAGGAAAGCAATCTTTCATTTTGAAAATGAAACAAGCCTTTAAAAATATCTAATTCCAGCAGCATTGTGTCCCATTTTGTCCCATAATTCTGTTAATGAAGATAATAATAACTAGAAAGTAGTATTTTTAAAGTTATATTAAAGAAATGTGCAACACCATTTATTATAACTATAGTTTAGAGCTGACGTGTTCTATCTGAAACACAAAGCTGATGCTTTCTTTTAGCACTTTTAAAGATCTAGCATTTTATTTCTATTCCCATTAAACGGTGGAGAAGAAGTGGAATGATTTCTATCAATGCTTCTTTTCAAGGAAAAAGTTTGTGAATTGAAGCAAAAGGCCTCCTCTACTCCTATTTCTTCATACTTATCTCAGGACGGAGACTTCTAGCTGAAGTGTAAGTTAGATGACCTTTATTTGTAGCTAAGCACAGAAGCTTAAGAATCTCCTAATTATACCTTGTGAAACAGCTCCAGAACCAGCTTGCAAGGAAGCTATTGGAGAATCATTTCAATGACAGGGCAGTGGGAGCCAGCGCTCCCTTGAACAATAGCTGAATCTTCTCATTTCTCATGGAGGTTTATTGGCAGGTGCCACCGTCTGATATCTAGTCTCCAGATTCTGCAATATTTGTTGCTGAGATGCCAGCATTTTGAACTCTTTCCCAGGGCCCAAAGCA
>NW_006782084.1:107079-130408 GCF_000442215.2 Lipotes vexillifer
TCCCAGGGCCCAAAGCACTCCTTTGGTAAAATCCAGATTTCTTCTTATCTTAAATTTAGTCTGTGTATCTTTCTAGGCAGTGTTTCTCACCCTGTCTTCAGCAGATGAAGATTGCTTTCCCTTCCTCACCAAGGTCACCTTTAAAACCCCTGTGGAAATTTTTGCATGTGTTTTGGGTTTGGGCTGTCAAAGCATATTCCTCAGATCACAAATTATTCTTTTTTCCTTCTCCTACACAATTCCTAGAGCTCAGAACAAGCTGCATTTTGAGCTGAGAATTCTTGAATTAACATTGATTTTCAATACGGGCTTAGGATCTTGATAACTGAGAACAAATTCATTTGTGAGGGTTATCAGCAACCTCTGACAATGTTGTTTCTTGGAAAAGGCTGATGATAGCATATTTATATGTGAATCTGATTCATAAAATTCAGAACTTCTTGCCATGTGTATGTTTGCTTTACTTGAACATTAACTTGCTGGGTTGACAGAAATGAAATCTAAGGAACAAATCCTGGATTACTTAACCAACGGCTCTGGTTCAATTGCAGACACACACAGGAGAGATCAATAAGTGAATGAGCAAATAATTACATAATTAGAAGAAGTCACTTAACCTCACCACCCTTTAAGTCCATAATGTATCATAATGAACATTTATATAATAGTGTGTGTTGAACGTTAAGATGCAATTAAGATAGTATCGACAGTGGACATTGGTCATCTCTGTCTGGCATCCACCTCTCCTTCCTATCTTCCTAGTTTTTCTATGGACACCTCGTATTTCAGAAGCTAAATGAGCAAAAGATCTCCTATCCTTCTCCCCATCACAGCCAGGGGAAGGGCACATGACTGGCCTCTCCCTGGACTTCGAATGTAGAGTCAGGAATAAAATTATTTTGAGAGAGTTCAAGATTATCTCAAGAGCAGAAGCATATGAGCCAGATGATTCCCACAGCGTGATCTTCATCGTGGCTTCTGTTCCCTAGCTCTCAGACCCTGCTTTGACTCTTGCCCACTCTCTAAACCTTGTTCTCAAGCTTTCCATTAATTCTCTGCACCCCGATATCCTTCCTCCCCTCCCCCTCCCCTTCTTGCTCCTCCTCCTTTCCCTCCTCTTCCTTCTTCCCTCATTAATGAATGTTGAATTTTGTCAAATACTTTTACTGCATCTGTTGAGATGATCATGTGATTTTTATCCTTCATTCTATTAATGTGGTGCATCACATTGATTGATTTGCAGATATTGAGCCAGCCTTGAATCTCTGGAATAAATCCCACTTGCTTATGGTGTATGATTCTTTTCATATATTATTGAGTTAAGTTTGCTAATATTTTGTTGAGAATTTTTGTTTCTATATTCATCAGAGATATTGCCTTGTAATTTTCTTCTTCTTTTTTTTTTTGTAGTGTCTTGGTCTGGTTTTGGTATCAGGGTAATGGTGGCCTCATAGAATAAATTTGGGATTGTTCCCCCCTCTTCAATTTTTTGGAGTGGTTCAAGAAGGATAGATATTAGCTTTTCTTTATTTGTTTGGTAAAATTCCCCTGTGATGCTGTCCAGTACTGGAATTCTGTTTACTGGGAGAATTTTTTATTATAGATTCAATTTCACTACTAGTGATTGGTCTGTTCAGATTATCTATTTCTTTCTGATTCAGTTTTAGGAGAGTTTATGTTTCTGGGAATTTATCCATTTCTACTAAGCTGTCTGATTTATTGACATATAACTGTTCATAGTATTCTTTCACAATTTTTTGTGTCTCTGTTATATTTATTGTCTTCTTTCTTTTTTTCGTAATGAGCCTGGCTGAAGACTTATCAATTTTGTTTATCTTTTAAAAAAAATAGCTCTTGGTTTCATTGATCTTTTCTTTTCTTTTTTATTTGTCTCTATTTTATTTATTTCCTTTCTCGTCTTTATTATTTCCTTCCTTCTGTTGGCTTTGGGCTTTGTTCTTCTTTTTTCTAACTCCTTTCGGTGGTAGGTTAGGTTGTTTGAGATTTTTCTTGTTTCTTGAGGTAGGCCTGTATCACTATAAAATTCCCTCCTAGAACTGCTTTTGCTGTATCCCATGGATTTTGGAAAGCTGTGTTTTTATTTTCACTTGTCTTGAGGTCTTTTTCATTTCCTCTTTGATTTTTTCATGATCCATTGTTTATTTTAATAATATGTTCTTTAGTCTCCACCCCTTGGTCCATTTTAAAGTCAGGTTTATCTTTTTATTTTTGAGTATGAGTTCTCTATATATTCTGGATACTAGATGTTTATCAGATAAATGGTTTGCAAACATTTTTGCCAATTCTGTGGGTTGTCTTTTCACTCTCTTGGTGGTGTTTGATGCATAATAGTTTTTAATTTCGATGGAATCCAATTTGTCTATTTTTTTTGTTACTTGAGACTTGGTGTCTTATTTAAGAAGACCATTAAGTCTCAGATCATGAAGATTTACTCCCATGTTTTCTTCCAAGAGTTTTATAGTTTTAGCTCTTACATTTAGGTCTTTAATCCATTTTGAATTAATTTTTGTATATGTAGTGAGGTAAGGGTCCAACTTTATTCTTTTGCATGTGAATATCCAGTTGTCCTAGCACCATTTGTTGAAGAAACTATTCTTTCTTATTGAATGATCTTGACACCCTTGTCAATATCAACTGACCATAGATCCATGGGTTGATGTCTAAGACTCACAATTCTATTCCACTGATCTATATGTCTATCCCTATACCAGTATCACACTGTTTTGATTCCTGTAGCTTTGTAGTAAGTTTTAAGATCAGGAAATGTGAGTCATTCAATTTTGTTCTTCTTTTTCAATATTGTTTTGGCTACTTAGGGCCCCTTGTAATTCCATATGAATTTGAGGGTTGGCTTTCCCATTTCTGCAAAAATGCTATTGGAATTTCAGTAGGCATTGCATTGAATCTGTAGTTTATTTTGGGTAGCATTGCCGTTTTAACACTATTAAGTCTTCCAATCCATGATCATGTTATGTCTCCATTTGTTTAGGTCTTCTTTAATTTCTTTCAGCAATGTTTTGTAGTTTTCAGTGTACAAGTCATTCACCTCCTTGGTTAAATTTATTCCTAAGTATTTTATTCTTTTGGATGCTATTGTAAATGGAATTGTATTCCTAATTTCTTTTTTGGATTGTTCATTGCTAGGGTATAAAAATACAACTGAATGGTTTGTGTCAATCTCAGATCTTGCAACATTGGTGAATTTATCTATTAGTGCTAATAGTTTTGAAGAATTCTTTAGGATTTTTTATATATAAGATTATGTCATATGTGAATAGATAATTTTACTTCTTTGCCATCTGGATGCTTTTTTTCCCATCTTCTTGCCTAATTACTGTAGTTAAAACTTCTAATACAAAATCAAATAGAAATAGCAAAAGCAGGTAACCTTGTCTTATTCCTGGTCTTAGGGAGAAAGCTTTCAGTCTTTCACCATTGAGTAGATGTTAGCTGTGGGTGTTTTGGGGGGTTTTTTGTTTGTTTTCTGTTTGTTTGTTTGTTTTGCTGCACCCCACAGCTTGCAGGATCTTAGTTTCCTGACCAGTGATAGAAACCGGGCCCATGGCAGTGAAAGCACCAAATCCTAACCACTGGACCACCAGGGAATTCCCAGCTGTGGGTTTTTCATAAATTCCTTTTATCATATTATAAAAGTTCTAAGAAAAAATATTTTGCAACCTAGAATTGAACACTCAGCCCAGCTCTCAATCAGGGGTGAGAGCAGAATAAAAGACATTTTCAAACTTGTAAATTCTCAGAATATTTGCATGTCATCCATCTTTTCATAGGCAGTTGTTTGAAAATGTACTACAGTTAAACAAAGAACCAAAGTAAACAAAGGGAAGATGTAGGATCCAAAAATAGTAGACCTATCCAATCCAGGAGCACAATAAAAGAAGTCTATAAAATGACTTCAACTCTAGAAAGCAACCAGTCCATATTTTAATACTATTAAGTTAAAAGGATCTCAAGAAGGATCTTTATGGTAATATTTGGAAGTAGGGTTAAGTATGAAAGTATTGGTCCACAAATGAAGAAACCAGTCAAATTAAAACAGAAAGTCAGTAGCCTTAAGGAAGAATGAAATTGATTCCAAGTAATAAAAAGAAAGAGACTGTTTAGATATACAGAGGGGAAGGCACCAAAAAAAAAAAAACTGGATGAGTATTATGAAGAAAACCAAACTGTGGAAAGATTGTAAGTAATTGGTGGCATAAGACAGACACCTTTATTTGAACTTAACACAAGAAACTGTCCTTGGAATGGCACCAAAGTCATGAAATGTACCATCGGGACTACTCTAAGTGATCACTATTTACATACTCAAGATAATGTTAAAGCTGCTTATTGGTTTTCAGTGTTCATGAAAGAAATCAAAGGAAGGTTTAATTATGGTTATAGAAGAGAATGAAAATATAATGAACAGTCTGATGAAAAGACAAAAGAAATATTTTGGATTGTCCCTTGGACAAGGACTTTTTCCCAGCTGTCTCTTAGGTTGGGTTTTTTACGGTAATAGGCCTTCCAGATGTGTAGGAGGAAATGGCAGGTTTACAAGGCACTGTGAGGATTGCTGGCATGAAATCCTAAAAAGGATATGGAAGGAAACTTTACAAAAGCTTTGGTTTAAAAAAAGGAGGCTATCCTGTCATCCTTTAGGGAAGAAAGGTAGAACAGGTGATAATTAGTATATTTGAGGTGGAGGAAAAGAAAGTTCCAAGAGAATTTGCCACATTACTCTGAATGTTCCATCACTATTTAACTAGTTTCTAGTTTTTGCCTGAAAACCGAGAATGATATATCACATCCAATTCATTTTAAGCATAAATTTGAATCCATGAATAAAGTTTTTCATTTTTGCAGACACCACACCCTTTTTCCGTCCTCCAGTTCTTTTCAGTTTTGTTCCATCAGACAATTATGCCATTATGCTCCATGGAAACCATTCCGTGCATTCTTGGCATTAGAAATTGGTCCTCTTGGTCTCTATAACTCTTACTAATATGAATGGGCATGACATCAGTATCAAAGAGTCATTTAGTTTGGCATACAACATGAGATATTCTCATAATGAATTATTTTCTATGCATGTAAAATATACAATTCAAAGCTTACCCAGAATATAAATAGTTCCTGAACATATTCTGTCCTTTCTGAAAAGCAATGCTGTATTTATATGCATAAATCCCATGATTCCTTCTAGCCATTTTGGACATATTATATGTGACTTCACCAGAAAAGGAAAGTGGAAAGTTAAGCAATTATCCTGTGAATGTATTTAATGGAGACAGTCAGTCTGGACCACGTAAGCAATAAAACATTTTCTCAGAATCCCTTTCTGAAACTTGAATTATCAATACAGGCACCTCAACCCCTCAGTTATTTGTGTATGTGCTGCAGAGTGTTTGGAATGGGGATATTAAATGGCAATATTTTGCCTATTTTCATAGAAAAAGAAGAAATTTACCCTGTTTAAATAAATTTTCAGACCTTTGGAGGTAGACATTGGTAAGTTTAATTTGTTTTCAATGTAGTAAATTATGGATCATAAGCTCTAGCTGAATTATGAAAATTGTGGCTCTTCCTGTAGGCTCCTTCAAATACGACTTTACCTAGAAGTAGAATAAAAAGGAGAATAGATCCTGTAGAGATTTCAGAGACTTATCTTAACCTGCTTGTAACTTATAGTTAAGAACCTTGGGGCTCAGAGTACAAATGTGTAAAATACATAAATTAGCACCTTGAGTCAAAAACCAAGGTATGGGGGCTTCCCTGGTGGCGCAGTGGTTGAGAGTCCGCCTGCCGATGCAGGGGACACGGGGTCGTGCCCCGGTCCGGGAGGATCCCACATGCCGCGGAGCGGCTGGGCCCGTGAGCCATGGCCGCTGAGCCTGCGCGTCCGGAGCCTGTGCTCCGCAATGGGAGAGGCCACAGCAGTGAGAGGCCCACGTACCCCCCAAAAGAAAAACAAGGTATGTTTTTAACCAGCACTGAAATATGGATAAGGTCTCCCTCCCACTCTTCTGCCCCCTTAGGGTGGCCCCGCAGGAAGCCAAGGGGCGGTGATGAAAATGTAATGTATCATGATTGTTGTAGTAGTTTGACAGCTATAAAGACTTATCAAAAATCATAAAAAATTCATGTAAAGTTGGT
Organism: Lipotes vexillifer; assembly: GCF_000442215.2. Classification (NCBI taxonomy): domain Eukaryota; kingdom Metazoa; phylum Chordata; class Mammalia; order Artiodactyla; family Lipotidae; genus Lipotes; species Lipotes vexillifer. The sequence goes on from NW_006782084.1 coordinate 113,254, forward strand.
GAATTTATAATAGATGTATATTATTATATATTATAATAAAACAATAGTAAAATGAAATATTTAAAATTTAAATGTTTTATATTTAAATATCTCAATAAAACAAAAAATGTAAAAGAAGGGGTGAGAAAATTTGAAAATAATTAGCAATTAGAAGAGCTACATGGACCTTAAAATGTTCCCTCTTCCCTCCTTCATTGTTTCTTTTTTCTTTTCTTTTTTAAAATTTATTTATTTTTGTCTGCGCTGGGTCTTCATTGCTGCGCACGGGCTTTCTCTAGTTGTGGTGAGCAGGGGGTACTCTTTGTTGCGGTGCGAGGGCTTCTCATTGTGGTGGCTTCTCTCGTTGCGGAGCACGGGCTCTAGGCACGCGGGCTCAGTAGTTGTGACTCGCGGGCTCTAGAGCGCAGGCTCAGTAGTTGTGGCGCACGGGCTTAGTTGCTCCGCAGCATTTAGGATCTTCCCAGACCAGTGATGGAACCTGTGTCCCCTGCACTGGCAGGCAGATTCTTAACCACAGCACCATGAGGGAAGTCCATCCTTCATTGCTTCTTTTCTTCTGGTCCCTCTAGATTCTTCTACAGTTTTTTCCCCATTCTTCAAAATTTTATTTCCATAACCCATGATTAGCAAATTATCTGGTAATTTTTAATCATAGAAAGTGACTGTTACGTGTGTGGTTGAGGAAGACAGCCTTTATGGAATCACGTGTTGCAGAGTTTCTCTTGGCTAGATAAGCAAAGTTCTGTTAGGGTAACATGTGGACATAACTATGTTATCATAATGACAGCTGCCAGGAAGGTAGAACCAAATCTGATGCTCAATCACAGCAACTATATTAGCCCTTGAGGATGACATATTTGCTTTCTCTTCCTTTCCATGGTCTTGACTTTCTATATTAATTTCATCTTCCTGTGATACATTTCTTCTTCTTCATGAACCACCTAAATTCCTTTTGAGACAGAAAAGGAATATAAACAAGGGAAATAGAATTGTAATAATAATGATGATGCTTATGATAATGGGATTGTTCCTATATATGGAAAGGACTGTGGTGGTTTGTACTCTGCTGACACTTCTTTTCCCAAAACACAGAGGTAAGTAATTAGTATTTCCCTGTACCAGTGTGTAATGGTCTGAAATTACAGAAAAAAAAAGAAATATGTTCTCATTTCTTCTTGTGAAAGCAACCTCATCTGAACTTCTAACTTGAGAACTTTTTCCACTCCTCTTCAGGAATGGTAATGTCCTGATGTATGGGATGTTTTCTGTTTGCCCTTCCAAATCCACCATTCACCCTTCTCTTTTATAGACTGCATCACTGAGCATCTTTTCCTCTGATTCAACCAACGAGAAGCACCAGTAGGAGGGTGGAAAGGGGATAAAGTTGGGTGTTTTTTCCCCCAGCTTTCTTTATGTCAAGTGAAATTCTCTTTCAAACCATACAGGTGCCTCCCTCCCCACCTGCAGTTATAGCTACTGGCTCTAGATTCCATTGAGTACTTCCTCCCGTCTCCTGCAGTCCTAGTAAATACACCCTATAGGGTTTCACAGTCCCTGTTGGTTTCTCCCAATCCTGCTATAATGGGTTGAATGGTGGCCCCAAGAAAGATATTAAAAGATGTCCACATCTTAACCTCTTGTTTGTAAAAATGATCTTTGCAGATGTAATTAAGTTGAGGATCTTGAGATTAGGAGATCATCCTTGACTGTTTGGGTGGGCCCTAAATCCAACGACAAGTGTCCTTATGAAAGAAAGGCAAAGAGGAATTTGACACAGACAGAAGAGGAGAAGGCAACGTAAAAACAGAGGCAGAGATTGGAGTGATGTAGCCACAGTCAAGAAAGCCAAAGAATGCCAATAACCAACAGAAGCTGGAAGAGGCCAGGAAGGATTCTCCTCTAGAGCCTCTGGAGGGAGTGCAGTCTGGCCAACACCTTGATTTTGGACTTCTGGCTTCCAGATTGGTGAGAGAATAAACTTCTGTTGTTTTGAGCCACCAAGTTAGTAGTAATTTGTTACAGTAGCTCTAGGAAACAAATACACCTGCCCATACCTTTGTAAAAAGACCCCCTTAAAACTCTTGCCGTTTACCCAGTTTGTGTGTCTCACCTATCTCCTGCCAAGATCTGCAGGATGCATCTGACAATGAGTGAGTGTCTCATTATTTTACCTCTGAACTATAGGAGTGCTCTGGTGACCTAAAAGAAAAACTGGTATTTCCTTTACTTATTCTTATTAAATAGTATTTAGCCTATATACACTGGTAACTTTCTATTCAGCATGAGGTGGACCCAGATGCATAAGGTACATTACAAAGTCCCCAAAAGACCTTATTGTGGGGTTGTTTCTCCTGCAGATAGTTCCACAGTAAGGATGGTAGTTTTCAAAATGTTTTATGAAATGTCCTATGCAGTGGGAATTGATATCTGGAAGAAGAGACTGTAGCTTAGTTTTATGACTATGACTTTTCATATCTAATTTCCAAAACCATGATCAAGAATAGAGTCACCAGGTGGCCCACCAAAACAGCCCCTGTGGGAGAGATCAGGCCAAAAGATAGTTACATGAACATTGTTTCTAGAGAGGTAAAGCCATGACACAGGCCAGGGAAAATTAATCAGAGAAGAACCCTAGGACAGCTCTTTGGAGAGCATCTATATTTAATGTGCAAAAGGTTGAAGAAGAGGCAGAAGAGTAGTTAGAAGCATAGAAGGAGAACCAGGAGAGTGAGGAGTTTCAAGGTACCTGAAAGCATGAAATGTTTCTAAATCTGAACCTCAGGGGTGCAGAGGAATGAGCACTAAAAAAGGCCATTAATTTGCTGACTTTCAGGAGAGTGCCTGGGACAAAAGCCAGACTGCAAGAGAAGGCTCTCCCAGCTGCTGATAAGGGTCTACTGGGCTGGGTCAGTTTTCAAATACACAAAGAGCAACTATCTCATAGTGATGGCTCTCAACATTGGCTGTACATTCTCAACCATAGGATGCTTTTAACTAATACCAACACTGGGGTCCCCTCCCAGACCAATCAAATCAGAATTGGGGGAACAGGAGTCCAGGCGATACCATTGTTTAAAAGCTCCTGGATTCTTCTAATGAGCATTCAAGATTAAGATTTACTGCTATGGAGGAGTCCACAGACTATAGCCCAGGCCCAAATCCAGCAGGCTGACCATTTTTATAAATAAAGTTTATCATGAAACAGATACACCCATTGTCAGCTGGTATATTGTCAGTAGCTGTTTTCATGCTACAATGGCAGAGTCAAATAGTTGTAATGGAGACCACACTGCCCAAATACATGAAAATATTAACTATCCAGTCCTTACAGAGAAAGTTTGAAGACTTGGTATAGAGTGGGGTTTCTCAACTTTGGCACTGTTGACATTTTTGATGGGATAATTCTTCATTGTGCGGAGCTGTCCTGTGCATTGTAGGAAGTATAACAGCATCCTTTGCCTTTAACCACTAGAAGCCAGTAGCACCCCCTCCCAGCCCCACTCCCCACCAAGTCATGACCATCAAAACACCTCCACACATACCTTAATGTCCCAGGGGGTGCAAAATTGCCCTGGTTGAGAACCACTGCTGTAGACTATCAAAGAATATGCAGTAAATTCTTGTTGTTCACAGTAGTTGTGTTCTGCAAAGTCACTGAAAACACTGAATTAATGAATACTGAGCCATTGCTCCTAGGGGAAATACAGGGTTAGGTTCCTGTGAGCTTCTGGTCAGAACAAAATCAATACATATTCTTGTTTCATGTGTGTTTCTGTTTAAAGACAAAATATATATATGATTATACATATATAATAATATATATAATATTATATGTAATATAATGGTATATATACATATATATACACATATATATATTACAAACAATTATTGACATATTTCTTTATAATAAAACACTAGACAAGATGGGTTTAACATTTTCATGACCCTAGGTAACATGAACGTAAATTCCTTTGTTTTCAGCCTCACAACAATTCATCATCTCATGACTCCACAAATACAGTTACATTTTTTCTCTTTTTTATAACTTCATCATGGACTATAGGTGTCATACTTTCCCGAGCAGCCTCATGTACAGATGGATGGATTTCCTCTTCCTTTTTCTGAATGTACCATCTTGTTGATTCATTAACATTGAGCTCACAGCCAAAGCACTATAACTCATGCCTACACAAAGCATATTTTCTCCATAAGGAACATCACAGTTCAGTGTTTAAGGAACACACTAGACAGTACTTCACCACAACATTTGAGGCCATTTTAAACAGTGAAATCATCAACAAAGAGCACAAAAATGCAAAACTCATGGCAACAAATAGACTGCAAAAAGCACACCATTTACAGGCTAAGAGCTGAAACAAGAAGGCAGAGATCACCTTGCTCAACTTGAACTGAAAATGTGCCTGACAGGAGACTAAAATTCTTTGCTGCTCTGTGCACGTCCACAAATGACCACAAAAGCCACAAGAACTGGTTTTGGAATTACAAATAAATTTTAGTGCGTAAACAAAACAGTAAGAGAATCAGCTATATAAGATAACACTAAACTACCAGCATGTAAATCCCAACTTGGACAAGGACCATGGTTTATTTATCCTTACATAACAAATGCTTAACACATGGCTAGTGTTCAATATATATATGTCTAGCAAACTAATGAACATTAGAAACGAAAAAGTATTCTAATCTGCTCATCGTTCTTTTAAAATGAAGTAATTCTTATAGCATGAAGACTATGGAGAATTTAAAGATGATCCGGTGATTTTTACTGACTGTTCCAATGCTGTCTGAAGAAGTTTGAAACTTGACAACTGGTTACCCAAATGTGGAGAACACAGGTGAGATTTGGAAGTGCACCATGGAGCAAGTAGAGAAGGTGACAAGTATAAATTTAAGGCAGTTTTCAGGTCCCCTTAAACTAAAGTGAGTTTGGAATATGGATCCCACTGACTGGTGAGGTCAGGCCAGCTCTGGGCATCTCAAGAAAGTCAGAGTTGCCTCTGTGACACTTCATGACAGTTAACTTAAGATTCAATTCATCACAGAATAGTGGTAACTCTGCTCAGTAAAGGGTTAATTCTTTTCTTCACGTTTGCACGTCTTCTACAAGTTTCTGTGCTGTCTGGAATTTCTATGAAGAACTCCTATTCTCTGGGCAATCATTTCCAAACACTGTAATTTTTGCCAATGTCCAAGATCCATATAATAATCGCAGCAATGAGATCTTATGTTTTAAAATTAGTAATAATAGCTAACTTATTTATTATTTACCAGGTAAATAATACTTAGTGATATAGACTTATGACATAAGTAATATTATAAGTCATATGATATGAATAAATATATATTTATTCATACCCATTTAATATAACTTATAAATGGGAAAAATTATTAGCCTCCTCATTATTTTTTCAGTTTTATTGAGATATAATTGACTTACAGCACTGTATAAGATTAAGGTATACAGCATAATGATTTTATCTTCCCCCATTTTATAATGAGGAAACTAAGGTACACAGAGGTCAAGTAACTTGCCCAGGGTCACACAGCAATTAAACAAGAGAACAAGGGTTCAAATCTATTTCCTAACTCCCATCCGCCAAGCCATCTGCTATACAATATAAAGAGACGGCACAGTAGTTTGAAATGATCAGAAAATATATCTTTGGCTAAATTTTCTGAGTCTGTAGACATATTAACCACTCAGTAATATTTGTTAGTCATAAACCTACTGAGCACTGGTAAAATACAAAATTTCATTGCACTTGAGGAGATTGTAAATTTTTACCAGTGCCTGATGAGAAAGATATCTTGTTTTCCACTTCTTTTTTCTTTTGATTTTGTTACCTGATTCAGACTGTTATCTTCTTTTTTCTCTTTCTTACTAATGTAATTTGCCTCAAAATTTGTTATAACATGAAAAATAAAATCATGCCTTCGTCATGGGGGTTTTATAATTCATGGGAAAAGATCAAGACAGCCTGTCAAAGTGACATTAACCGTTTTTTCGAAGATATGACCTTAGAAAGCCCAGGAAATGCTGTAGCATGAGTGGAAAAAAACAATTGTTTCAATCAGGACATACTCTACTTTACTATACACAAATTAAGATGATTTAAGGGCAGGAGTAGCTGTATACAGTGACTGCCAGAGGAACCTAGAAAACACATTCTGTTTTGACCATAACAAAATTAATCATGTGCAGAATGGCTGAATCTGATAAAGAATTCTTATCTAGCACATGTGGCTACATATCAGCCTCAGTACCAAAAAAAGAAAGAAAGAATACAGACAAAAGCAGACTGGATCAAGGAAGAGTATTCAATCTTTTTTACATTCTTCAAAATAGGAATTTTCTAAGAAAAATAAAATGAGGAGACCAGGCTTGTCAGAATGTTGATATCAGAGGAAGACAACTGATTTATTTTTGTAGAATAAACTTATAAATTAGCCGAAACTACAACAATAATGCAGGATGCTTTAAGAAAGCATCTCGGGCTTCCCTGGTTGTGTAGTGGTTGAGAGTCCGCCTGCCGATGCAGGGGACGCAGGTTCGTGCCCCGGTCCGGGAAGATCCCACATGCCGCGGAGCGGCTGGGCCCGTGAGCCATGGCTGCTGAGCCTGTGCGTCCGGAGCCTGTGCTCCGCAACGGCAGAGGCCACAACAGTGAGAGGCCCGCGTATCGCAAAAAAAAAAAAAAAAAAAAAAGGAAAGCATGTCCTCACCTATAAAGAAAGATTCCCCTGCAATATCAAACAAGCATTTCATTTTGGGAGGGGGCTGAATGGAAAACATTAAAAAAAAAAAAAGGGATGTTGATCAGGTATGAGTTAAAGTAGTCACTTCTATCCTTGACTAATCTTTGTCCTTTTACATCTCCTCAAAATTTTCAGCTTCCTGATGTGTATAAGAACTAAATAAAATCTGATGGGAGGCAATTAGCAAAACACTAGCAGAATGGTAAATAGCGATTATTCCCCCAAAGCAATCTAACCTCACTGAACAAAAATAAAAGTGTAGAAGGAGGTGTAGTAGTTTTCATTATTGCGTATCTTAAATATAACCTTGTTCAAATATAATCTTGCTTAAATATAATCTAATCTCACTAAGCAAAAATGAAATCTTTTTGGGGGGTTTGTGTGAAAGGTACATCATTTTCTCTCTTAGACATAAGCATATGTTCCTAGTCAAATGTCTTAAGATTTTTAAGATTATGTAATTACACTCACAGAATTTGGGATTTTAGAAAACCCTATTTGCTAGTGCATATCCTAATCTTACAACATAATGTGACATTTTACTAGTATATTTAAAGTCACAGACAATCTAAAATACATCTTATTTTCTATTTGGTCCATTTTTATTATTTCCTTAATTTTAAATTTGTGGAAAATGCCTCTTGTATTAGATGGAAATTTGTAAGAAGTGCATGGAGGCCCTCTAATTGCGTGAAAAGCAAACCAAAAGTGTGGATTGGATTTGAAATGGGAAAGGAAGAATGCTCCCAGTCCCTGGGTCTTGTTAAAAATAGAGCAGACTCTCCTCTGTCTGGGCGGGTTTGGGTGTGGTCCCGACTGAAGGCAGGAGAATGGACGAGAATAGATGACCGCACACTGTCCCTGACATCCTGAGGACACTAGGATCCTAGAAGACCCTGGACTCAGCAGGGTAGGAGCAAATGAGAGAAGAAGTCTTCCGAGTTTTTGTTGAACCACCAGAGCCTGAGATGTAAACACATCCTTCATTCCTGTAGGTTTCTGTAACTGGAAAACCCTAGAGTATATGGGTAGCCTCGTTTTACCCAATCAATGCATTAGTCATGATGTGCTAGAAAGGATCTCAGAAAGTATTCACCCTTAGGCAGTTACAAAAGGGTGTAACTCTTAGTTTTAGGAAACTGAATCCCCTGGGGATCCAGGGGAGCATATTATTTAAAGGAATTCTATATTGAGTCCTTTCCTTAAGAAAATACCCACCCTCTGTTTTGCTTCTTTTGTTTGTCCATAATTCTGGTTTTCCTAAAATGAGGTGTACTTGTGTGAGACTGTCTTAATTTTCACTACTACATTAAGATTTTTTTTTAAAAGAGTCAGTATTTATTGACTGTATCTTTATGTAGTTACTAAAATTATAACAATAAAAACTAAACAACTTGTGAAAATGTAAATGAAAAGTTGTATGAGAAAAGTAGAGCTTGAAATCGTGCATTTGCTAAAGATTTTACAACTATATAAACTATATTTACAGCTATATTTACAACTATAGTTATATCTGTATTAAGATCAGAAGATGCTTTTATAAGATAAGGGTTGAGGGACTTCCCTGGTGGTCTGTTGGTTAAAACTCCGTGCTCCCAACGCAGGGGGCACAGGCTCAATCCCTGGTCAGGGAAAGAAGATCCCACATGCTGCACAGTGCTGGCAAAAAAATTTAAAAATTAAAAAAAAAAGATAAAGATTGATAACACAATATTATAGAAAATTTATATAAATGTGCCTATTAATTTCAAATTAATTATAAAATTAACTGAACCATTTATATGTTCCATTGGCTCTTTGCTTAAAGTGAAATATTGAGGCATAATGCATTGAGTATGAACTCCGTTCAAAACCTGATTCCTCCACTCTGAAGCCTTGGGCAAGAGGTAACCTCACACAGTCTTTGTCTTCTTATCTGCAAATGCAAGGATAGTAACCTACAAAGCAGGGTGACAGAGAGGATTAAGTAAGAAAACATTTAGTAAATGGCTGGCATTGTAAAAGAGCTATGAATTGTGAAAGATCCACGGAAGTTAAATGTAAGCCTGACCTTCAGGAAGCCATAGAAAATGGTCATTTTTCAGGTTGGATCCTGGTGGGTCAGAGGTGCCCTGACCTAACCACACTTTGCCCATTCCCCACAAATGCCAATTACACAGCAAGCGATCTAGTCTCCCTGCACAGCATTCATTAAGGGGTGTTCATTACCCTTTGAGTACATAAGAGATCTATCTTTCAAAAAGTTGAAATATTCTAATGATTCCACAGCAGTAAACACCACTGCCATGTAATCACATTACCCAGAAGTCTAACTTCCTTCCTTCTAGACATCAGGGTGCAGGTACAGTCCTTCTGAATGCTCAATTAGATTTCCTCCTCCCCTTGGGCCAGACATCTCCCAAATACAAGGAAATCCATCTAAAGCATCTTGAAAGTGCAGCATTACTCGCATTTCATTATCGTTGCTAAGTCAATCACAATATATGCCAAACACTGAAAGTCCTGTCAAAGATTGGATGGCTTACAATCACTGGCATTCTGCATTGTACCTGCAGGAAATATAAATGACTGAGGTTTGTATGAACTGGGATTTAGTCCACCAAACAATCTTGCTTATGCTCCACTATCCATTAAAGTGGGAAGGTTGCAAACATAAAACGTTTCATGCAATCCTAGACGTGTAAGTTGATGCGGAGTAATGTCCCCCCAAAGTGCAGGTGGACAGCTTAGTGTCAATCTAAGAAATCTAGAAAACTACCACACAAGGGGTGAATTTTAGGTTCCCAATGTTGTTCAGCATTCCTTATGAGTGACAAAATGGAACTGAGAAAATTCTCAATTCTGGTATGATAGCAAATATGACAAGATTATTAACACTTAAAAAAATATAAGAAGAAGATTGAAAGTGTTCTTTGTAAATTAGAGGTATGTGTAAACAAAGAATTTTGATCGAAAAGTACAAGGGCAACATTAATTAACACATACCCTGAAATTGAAATACTCTCTGCTGATGTAACAGGAGAAATAATCTAGACATGCCATCAATAAAGGGGTTTGAGATTACAATGGAGCACAAGTTAAAGATACTGATAAATCAATAGTGGATTTGTCTTGTTTCCTTGTTATAATAACAGAACACGATACTATCTTCAAAGAAGGGTGGACTGTAAGAGCTTGGTAGAGCACACACTTCACTGAGCATAAGAAGACAGTGTTTTACTGGACTATCCAATTAAATCATGATGTAGTAAATTATGGGCAACCCAGAAAATGCATCTAAATTTTAGAAAATATTTAAAGGAAAGGTGAAAGGCCTGAAGTTATTTACTCAATAAAAAAGATGCTGGAGAAGTTCTCTATATCACAGAGCAGTGACTAAACATTATCCATCTTCCACAGGGCAGGATGTGATTTCTTATGTCATAAATTACAATTTGAGCACCTAGAAAGTAGGGATTTCTTGATAGTAAAATAACTAAACTGTTAAATAAGTTATTAAAGGGAGTTATGCGATCCTACAAAGCCTATAGGTCAATGATAAATGAGAAGCTCTGTATAATGTGAACTAGCTTAATGCTTACACTCAAAGTGTTAGACCAGAGAATGTCTAGAGGCTTTAGCCAAGTCCTGTATGCCATAGACATTTTGACTTAACTCCTACCTTCAGTCTACTGCTCTTTTCTCTCTACATGCTTTCCCTCTTGGTTTTGACCACAACCCATATACAGTTGCTGACTCCAAGTCTATCTCCATCTCTGACCTCTCCTCTTAACTCAGACCCACAGAGACAAATACCTGCTGGACATATTCATTCACATTTTCACTGGCACCTTAAAATCAATCCCCTCTGCCCCAAATACTTTACATAAATGTTCATAACAGCACTACTCACAATAGCCAAAAGATGGAAACAGGCCAAATATTCATCAACGGATGAATGGATAAACAAATTGTGGTATACACATACAATGGAATATTATTTAGCCATAAAAAGGGATGAAATACTGATACATGCTACAATGTAGATGAACCGCAAAAACATGCTTAGTGCAAGAAGCCAGGCAAAAAAGGTCACATGGTGTATAAATCTGTTTATATGAAATATCCAGAATTGGCAAATCCATAGAAACAGAAAGCAGATTGCTGTTTGCCAGAAACAGAAAGCAGAAACAGAAAGCAGATTGCTGATTGCCAGAGGCTGGGAGGAGAGGGGAATGGGGAGTAATTGCTTACTGGGTAATTTTCTGAATTAACTTCCAGGTAGCCCACAGTGTGTACTGTATGAGTAAGTAAGTAAAAGTGTACGGAGTAAGAATGTGTTCCTTTGAAATTTCTACATATGTTACTGTGGCAGTCAGACTCCAAGATGCCACTCCTTGTATTCACATTCTTGTCACACTGTAACTAATAGAATGTGTCAGAATTAGAATTGATAGTATGCCACTTCTGAGATTTAGGTTATAATAGACACTACAGCCTCTACCTTGGTTGAGTTTCTCTCTCTCTTTCTCTCTCTCTCTCTCTCTATACACATGCACACACACACACACACGTACACACTATATATGTATATACAGCTGTCATGTCATTAGCAGAGCAGTCCGATACAAAGACTCACATTGAGAGGAACTGAGGATGCCAGCCAATAGCCATAAGTGAGGTTGGAAGTGGATCCTCCAGCCCTTGACCTTCAGGCGACTACAGTCCCAGTAGACATCTAAATCTTATGAGAGACCCTGAGTCAGAATCATCCAGCTAAGCCACTCCCAAATTACCGACCCTCAGAAATCATGTGAAATAATGATCATATGTTGTTTAAGTTGCTAAAGTTGGGATAATTTGTTAAGCAGCAATATATAACAAATACATACAATGATTAAATTCAGCAGTAACCATGGCAATTATTTGGAACTTACACCAACAAAAGATTTTTTTCAGGGAGGAGTGTTTTTATCACTAATATCACACTCCCTTATTGCCTGCACCCAGAATGGGCAGCTCTCATTGCTCTTATACATCCTGACTCTAGATTAAGCCGTTGTCATATCTTCCCTGGAATAACTGGAGTATTTGATTCTAATCTCCCCCATTGCCATTGAATCTATCTACCATACTGATGACACTGTAATCTTTCTAATCGTAAATCTGACCTTGTAACTCAAATTACAACTCAGACTCTGTAAAACCCCTTAATAACTCCCTTATACCGGCAGAATAAAGCCCAAGTGATTTACTAGTTCATGTTGCCTATGCCAGAAACATTGGAAATGTCCACTTATTGCAGAGTAGTATTCTAATAAGGTTGTCATGATCTAGTCCCCACTTAGCCTTTCCAGCTTCAATCCCTACTCACCTCTGCATGTACTTGGAATTTAAGTCATAACGAAAGATTTGTAGTTCTCCAACACGTTTGCATATACCAATATTTTGTCTAGAATTTTCCAATTCTCCTTCAACTCTACTCTTGCTTCATTCCACTTGTATCCCTATTTACTTGGTGAATTATTTTTTTCCTCACAAACTATAGCTAGAAGTGTCTCTTCTTAAAAACGCTTCATTGGGGCTTCCCTGGTGGCGCAGTGGTTAAGAGTCTGCCTGCCGAGGCAGGGAACGCGGGTTCGTGCCCCGGTCCGGGAAGATCCCACGTGCCGCGGAGCGGCTGGGCCCGTGAGCCATGGCCACTGAGCCTGCGCGTCCGGAGCCTGTGCTCCGCAACGAGAGAGACCACAACAGTGAGAGGCCCGCGTACCAAAAAAAAAAAAAGCTTCATTGGACATCCTCAGTCCAAATAAGGCGCTTCCTCCGTATCCAGGTTACCACACTCTATAGCAATCGTATGTTTACATGTCTGTTTTCACTATTAGACTGAGAACCACTTAAGGACAGGAACTATATTCAGTTTGCCTTTAGTGCCATGTTGATTAACACAGTATCAGGCTACCCAGGAGGCATGTGCTAAACGATGGAATTAATAAACATTGAAAATTAAAGCAGCAACAGCAACAAAAACTATCCAGTATCACAAAACCCTAACTCACATGCTATTGTAATTTTCACACAAGCATTTTCATATTTTTCTAGATAATAATTTTCTATAAATTATCAATTTTTATTCCTAGTATTAGCACAGTTTAGTGTTTCTGCATTTATTTTTCATTCTGGATACGTCTATTGCTATCTGTTCAAGTTCAGTAATCTTTTCTTCTTCATTGTCTAAGCTGCTGTTAAACTTTTCAAGTACATTTTTCATCTCAGGCCTTGTTTTTTATAAATAAGTAGAGATCATATCTACAAGTTAAATATATAGCATAGTATGACTGTCAGCTAAAATCACCTTTTTCTTCCTTCCTTCCTTCTCTGTCGTCCCATGAAAAAGAAATTTATCAGCTTGAGCTCCTTTCAAGTTCACAGGCAATTCAGTTCATCACGGTAATGTTTCTGGTGATGATGTTGGTGGCACTAGTGTTGGAACAGGTGGTAAGGGTGATGGTAGGGGTAGGAAAAGGAAAAGGGAGAGGAGAGAAAGGAGAAGCTGAGGGCGAAGAAAAAGATGAGAGAAAGAAAGCGATCAAAGGGAGAGAGAAGAGAAGGAGGAAAGAAATATAAAGGAAACACAATCTAAGTAAGAAGGTAGTACTAAACAATATTTAAAAATAGGGCTTTTAGCATCAGCAGTCCTGGGGTTTTACCCTAGATTTTTAACTTACCATAAAGAACTACCTTATTTAGGCCAATTACTGAATATCTCCTTTTTTTAATATATAAAAGAATAGTAATTAATACTTTTATAGTGCTTATTTTGTGCCAGGCACTAGTTTAAATGCTTTATGGATATCAACTCTTTTAATCCTCTCATAAACCTCATTTTACACTTTTCTAGTCAGGGAGGGGAACAGCCAGCTTTAAACCTGGGCAGTCTGACTCTGGAGTCTGTGCCCTTAATAACAGCATCTACCTGGAACGATTTCAGTGAGGATCAAATGAGGTAACTTACATGTGAGGTTTTTGTAAACTAAAAAGTAATTATGGGGAATTCTCTGGCGGTCTAATGGTTAGGACTCCATGCTTTCACCGCTGAAGGAGGGTTCCATCCCTGGTCGGGGACCTGAAATCCCTCAAGCAGCCGTGGCCAAAACTAAATAAATAAACGAAAAGTATGATGTTAAAATAATGTCAAAATAACTGTGATGGCAATGATGCTGATAAAGTGTAGATAAGAGTACAGGAAGTCTTAAGAACAAAAACAAAGTATTGCTAAAATTCAACTATAATTTAGATTCGGAAAATTTACAAGTGCTAAGGAAGCTAAAGATGATGCTTCCTTTATGTGTTTCCTTTCTTCCCCAGCTTTCTAATTCCACAGCACCGTCAAACAAATAGAATTACCAGTGACTTTCCCCTTGACTTGGCTGATCACCTATAATGCCACAGAACCCTGGTAGATAAAAATTGATAGAATTTATAGTCTTAGGCTTCTATTTTTATCAAGTATTTCTATGTGGTCTTGAAACACATATTATATCTTTTCATTTCAGTACTGCATTGAAGAGTGTATGTATGTATAGACATATATGTATATACATATATAATATATATACACACTGCTTGGTTAAATCTCAGCTTTTAGGACATTGTACCATCTCATTTAAAATGCTTTTTAGGGCTTCCCTGGTGGCGCAGTGGTTGAGAGTCCGCCCGCCGATGCGGGGGACACGGGTTCGTGCCCCGGTCCGGGAAGATCCCACATGCCGCGGAGCTGGTGGGCCCGTGAGCCATGGCCGCTGAGCCTGCGTGTCCGGAGCCTGTGCTCCGCAACGGGAGAGGCCACGGCAGTGAGAGGCCCGCGTACCGCCAAAAAAAAAAAAAAAAAAGAATATTTCATGAGCTCCTTCCCCCACATTTAGTAAGGACAAAAAACACATTTTAAGGAATTCGTTATTGAAAAAAAATTTTAAGAGCAAGCTGATGTGGGTTTCTTAGAAAAATAGCTAATCCAGGTGCGGGCATGAGCTGTGCAAGGACCCAGGACAATCTTACTATGCTAGAAAGCAAAAAAAATCTATCAAAGACTCTTGGGGTCTGGTTAAAAAAAAAAAAAAAAAAGCCACAAGAGACAATTTGAAGGGTTTCTCGTTAGCTGAAAATGGGACAGTTTGAGCATCAACAAGAATAATGATTGTGGTGGATTGGAACAAATCAAACATATAAAAATTCACAAGTTCAGGATGTTGTTACTTAAAGCTGGTTAGCTTTGGAGTTTCCTATGGCATCAACTCATTATTCTGAAACTTGGTAAATAGGAGCAAATTTATCCTGCTCTTCCTGTGCTAATTGTATTTCAAGTTAACCAAAGAATTGAAGTGAGAAAAATTCTTCTCCATAGACAATTTCCAACTAATAAGTAAAGAAGGAATGAAGAAACTATGAAAACCACAATTTTGTAACCCCTAATGAAATAATGGATTGAGGTAAGTTATGAATGACTATTAAAACCATGGAACTTTTTAGGGGATAAATCGAACTGATAATACCTGAACTTCTGATCAATCTTAACATCACTAAAATGAGACAACCAGATATTATGTGTCTCTCTTGATGTGATGTGATGGACATCACATCACCTATGCGTGTTCAGCACCATCTATGAAGTGTTCTTTGCTAAAAACAGTGAACCAGCATGTAATTAAACCTCTAGAACTAACCATCAACTTTAAATGACACCACAAGGTTGCAGTCAGCCATGTGGGAAATTCTATAGGACAAATGATTTCTTTAAGAAATAAACATCAATTTAGAAAGTGAGTGGGGGTGAACGTTTATATATTAAAAGAGGCTTAAGAGATATATCAACCAAATTTAACATGTGGACATTGTTTCATCCTGATTTAAACGAACTACAAAAAGCGATTTTTAGATAATTGGAGAAAAATGAACAAGAACTGGGTATTGATCTTAACAAATTGTCGTCAACTTTGTTAGAGGTGATCATGGTATTGTGTTTTAAAAAGTTCTTACTTGTTAGAGGTAGATATCAAAAGTGTTGCAGGTGAAATGATACAATGTTTGGGATTTGCTTTAAAACACTCCAGAAAAATTAAAATGGGTGTGTGCGTGTGTGTGAGAGAGAGAGCGAGAGTGAGGGAGAGAGAGCGAGAGGAAGAGAGAGAGAAACAAGAATGACAAAATGTTGATAAATTTTGGAGCTGGGTATTAGGAACAGAGGAATCATTATTCTCTCTGCTTTGTTATATGTTTGAAAATGATCATGAATAAAATTAAAAGCTGAGTTTTGTTTTTAAAATGTTTTAGTATGAAATACAGCAAACATACAAAAGAGTCTTGGAACCACTTAAAGAAAAGTATTGAAATATATTTTTATATATCCACAACCCAGTGCAAAACATGGAACATTACCATCTCTACAAGTCCCCTTCCAACCCTCCGTGAACATCTCTCTTCTCCCTCAGAGATAAGCCACTATTCTGAATTTTATGTTATAATCCCTTTGTTTTTCCTTATAGTTTTAAAACAATTACTCATGTAACTATTCTTACACAACATACTGTTAAGATATTTTTTTTCTGTTTTTCAACTTCGTGCAAATGGAATCATGCTTTATGTTGACTTGCTTCTTGCAACATCAATTTTCAAATGATCCGTGTTGCTGCTTTTACCTATAGTTTATTCATTTTCACTGCTGCAAAATGTTCCATTGTAGGCATATACCACAGCCTTTTTATCCATTCTACACTTGATAGACATTTAAGTTATTTTCTGTATATTATGAACACTCCTGTACATTTCTCTTGTACACAGATAGACGGAATTCTCTGAGGTAGGTGCCTACAATTACTGTGCCATAGCATACATGCAAATAAATTGGGGAATAGCAAATTGTTTTCTAAAGTGGTGAATGTACCAATTTATATTTCCTCCAGTAAGCAGTGTTTTTGAGATTTTCCCCTTTTCTACATCTTCACCTACTCTTAATATTTTCAGAGTTCTTAATTTTTGCCAAGGTGGTGAGTGTGAAATGGTATCTTATTAGTATTTTAATTTACATTTCCTTTATTACTAATGAGTATGAGTATCTCTTCATATGTTACAGGGACATTTGTGTTTCCTCCTCTCTGAAATACACATGTTTAATCTTTTACTCATGTTTTAACATGTTGTTTTTCTTTTTAAAATTGATTTCAGGGAGTTCTTTATATATTCTATTAGCCTTTTGTAGTTATATGGATTACAAATAACTATTTTGTGGCTTTTTTTTTTTCTTTTTTTTTTATATCCTTTGATGAATCAGTGTTCTGAATTTTAATAGAGTCAAATTGATCAACCTTGTACTCTTGGTCACCTTATTAAAGAAATCTTTCCC
>NW_006782084.1:130423-132110 GCF_000442215.2 Lipotes vexillifer
TCCCTACTTCAATGCTATCAAGATATTTCCTATATTATCTCCTAACAGCTGTATAGTTTTGTTTTTTTACATCTAGGTCTTTGATTCATTTGAAATTCTTTCTTCCCCTTTTGGGAAGCAGGGCTCCAATTTCATTTTTTCCATATGGATAGCCAATTGACCCAGAATCATTTATTGAAAAGCTCATTCTTTCTCCACTGCTCTGCAATACCACCGCAGTCATAAATCAAGTGTCTACATAATCGTGGGTGTGCTTCTGCGCTCTGTACAACAGACTGAATTTTCATCATCCAGAAAAAAGTGGAACAGTCTGAGTTTGGTAATTTCTTTTATCAACTAAGGCCTAGAACTCCTGAGATTTTTCTTAACTTGTTCTCTTCCCTCCGTCACTCCTGTAAACCATCATTCCTAGTCCTCCTAGGTTCTTAACACAGGTTGGCGCACTTGGTTCTCTTATCAAATGCATTCAAGAGTCCCACACTGAAACAGTATAAAGAACTATTTTTAGATCCCCTAGCTAGGCAATGGACCACCCCGACCTTCAGATTGACATTAACCCCAACAGGGCCCACCATACAGCAGAAGCTCAGCTATAGGATTTCACATGGGTTAACTGTTACTTTTTTAAAAAGAACGTGATTTGCCTCCTGGCACATCCAAAATATTCTCATATGAACTTACATTTGTTTTTTCAAATTGTATAACCTAGAAATTTGTCTAAATCATATAAAGATGATAAAGGTTTCATTTCACTATTGCATCATTTTAAAGTATCTTACTAAATCTTTTAAAATGTAATCAAATAAAAATGTAACTGTTTGACAAAATCATGCATTCCATTTCAGTTTGATTTACCTCTGTGCTATTATGAAAACAGACTCTCAGAAAGCCAAAATGACAAAACAGAGTAATCAAGGTCTATTTAATAACAAATTAATTTTTCATTACATTTTATTAGATGCGCAACAACTCCAATTTGAAGGCGCTTTCTTGCTTATCCTATTTGTACATTTTTGGTACTATCTCTTGTTGAGCTACAATATAAAAGGCTTCTACAGGCAGCTTCAGGGACCAATTAACTCCATTAAATTATATCCAGTTATGTAGTGAACTGAACCACTGCTGTCTGGGGCTGTCTGCAGCTGTGACAATTAGGAGATGGAGAGAGGCAGAAAGGGAGAGATTGATTTTAATATGTCACTGAAGCACACTGCAACAATATGCCAGCGTGACTTTCAAAATGGCCTTAAAATATTCCAAACTCAGGGAGTTTCCTTGTTCCTGAGTGGGAGTTGTCAGACTGTCTGGCAGCATTAGAAAGAGGCAGAGAAAAGCTGATGTCTGTATTGTGTCCTCTAATAATAACATTCTGCCTCTTTGCGACGTTTCCCCCTTAGAAAGATCCGTCTATTTATTGTGAGGAGCGTGTGGGTATATGTGTTTGAGTGCTTTGCCTCCTCTTGCGCGGAGGGCATGATTTCACCTCTCATATCTCACCAAACTCACCAATCCGAAGGACACTAACCCTCCCAAGGTCACCTAGAAAATCAGTGTTGTGGCCTGGGGGGAACCGAACCCAGGTGTCCCCACTCCAGCCTTGTGGTTGGGCACTAAATCATTTTCCTTCTCTTGTGAAAAAAAAGAAAAATTATTGGGCGGGGGGGGGGCGGGGGGGGGAAGTGGGGGG
>NW_006782084.1:132719-142286 GCF_000442215.2 Lipotes vexillifer
GAGGACGTCTGGTCCGGGCTGAGAGGTGGAGCAGCGGCAGCAGCCGCCGCCGGAAAGGGAGAGGCAGGAGAGACCGAGACTTGGAAACCCCAAAGTACCCGCGACCCTGCACGGCAGGCTCCCTTCCAGCTTCATGGGCAAAGTGTGGAAACAGCAGATGTACCCTCAGTACGCCACCTACTACTACCCCCAGTATCTTCAAGCGAAGGTAAAGGGGCGCCGGGGGCGGGGGGGCGCCGGGGGCGCGCGCGGCTCCGGTCCGGGAGGGGCACGCGGCGAGTCCCCGCCGCCCCCGGTGGAGTTGATGGAAGGTTGCTAACTATAGCGCTGGCCTGGGCGAAGCCCGGCTGCGCGCGGGGCGGCGGCTGCCCGCGGAGCGGAGTGCGGGGATCGGGTTACAGAAAGCCGCGGGGGGAGAGACTAGACAGGAAAGAGCCGCCGGCCCCTTCCTGGCCCGGGAAGCGGGGAGGGTCGCGGGCCGAGCGGCGCCCCTCGCCGAGCCCTGGCTGTTCGGCCGCCGACGCCTGGGGCCCGCGGCAGGACCCGCTGGCGGCGCGGATCTTCGAGCCCTTCTCCTGGGCCTCGCCCGGCGAGCAGTAACTCTCGGCTTCCCTCGGAGTGCTGCGGAGCCTCCCGCCCCCCGGGGACGCCCCTCAGCCTCCCGCGCGCGAGACAACTGGGGCTCGAGCCTGGGGACGGGACTTTTTCCTCCCCGCCTCCGGCCCTGCGCGCCCGCCCCTCGCCTTGATCTTTGTGCGGTGTGGCACTTCACCTGGTTACTGATTTCTACTTTTACGCTGTTGTTTTGGGTGGAAAAGTGGCCAAAGTTCACTCAGCGTTCATTGATGTCCCTTTTAATCTTCGCTGTAGCTTCTGCAAAGGAGGGACAATGGGCAGATTTCGATGCAGAGGAAGAAGTGACTTAGTATTTAGTTTAGAGACATACTACCGTGTATGTTTACCACAGATCGATTTCCAGCGGTGCTTTCTCAAAAACGGCCTTGGAACACGCTTAGGTAACACAGCGGATGACATGTAGTCATACAAATTGCGACTGGCTTTCCAGGGACCCTGGGTATGTTGTTAGTGGGCCTATCCTATTTTGACAATAAGAATTTGATGCCTCCTGAACTCAGGAAAAAAAATATTGTGTCCATGAAGAGTGAGGGTTTCATTGCTTTGGAAGCTTTTTCCCACAGTTTGGGAGGGCAAAAGTTGGATGCACCAGACTCCTTCAGCAATTAGCATCTCTTATCTTGACTCCTGGTGCCCTTCTAGATCACAAAAGATGCAGCCTCTGAACTTTCTTTGGGAGGTTGTAATCATGCCCTGCTTGCTGGCAGAGGGCATTTCTGGCCTGGTGCAGAGAATCTCTGATTCAACCTTGATAAGCTTTTATTTCTTACAAGTGTGTGTGGTCCATGTTATGTACCTACATCATAGTTTCGTATGTGTCCATGTAAAAAGGACACTTGTTAGCATAGAGACCTGAAATCTCTTAGCCCTCAAGGGCCTCATTTTCACCCCTCTCCCCATTTTCATTTTACTTTGGGTCGCCACAAAGCGGCAAGATGGTAGCAGCAAGGGTACCCATCGTTCATTCTTGTGTGGTCGCTGCTGTATTTGTTTTCAGGGAGTGGAGGGAGGTACCCGTGTTTTGGTGAGCTACACTGTAAATATAAGTTGTTCAAAGAGATTTTGAAGTGTAATCAATGCTCTACCTTTTAGATATCATATATGTTTAATGCACTTGTTTAAATTATGCAGCATTGGGTACCTAAAGGACAGCCTATTCAACACTTAACTGTATGAATAATAAATAACATACACTCAGGTGAAAAAGAAAAAAAGGCCATGTTTCTACAGGCATATTCACCTTAGTAATTTTTATGTACCATTAGTAAGTTAGAAACCAAGTCCATAGCATTTAATATAGCTAATGCAATGCCATTTGGCTCTTTTTGCCCCGTAAATAATTGAAGAGAGAGACAAACGGCAAGAGCCTGCTCTAGTAATTAGGGTCGGATCCCAGAAAGCTTTAGGGCCCATTTTCTGAAAGTGTGCTTCCTGCATAAAGCATTTAATATTGATTTGTGTTACGGTAAATGACATTCTCAAAACATACCTTGCTGTTTCTACTATGAAATCTGAAATCCTATTATTCTGAATCTCTTTGTTTCCAGAGAAAGACACACATACTCACTTGACCTATATAACTTGGTATTAAAGTTTGATAATTAAATCTAAATTCCCTGTTGTAAAGTATCTTGATTATCTCAGGAAGAGGCATCTCCTAAAATGTAAAGCGACTAGATGCAGATTTTAGGTAGCATAGTTCAGAACACATAGCCCTTTTTGTCTCCCGTATCTCATCTATCTCTTGGTCACATGGTATTGTGAGTCATTAAAAAAAATAGAGACCTGATTTGATTTGTAGTCAGTTTAAAAACAAGTGTTACCTAATCTAACTAAAGAGTTAATAAACTGACGTAGAATCTGTTGTCTACAGTGATGATCCTTGCCTCTGTGTGTGTGTATTTTAACCTTCCTGAAATATGGGATAGAAAACATCACTGTTTAAAGTACAGTGATGTGTTTGCTAGACAGAGTTGTTTTGAAACTTCTGTGTGGAAGCTATATCAAAAACTGAGGGATGGCCCGATTGTTTACCAAGTGATATTTGACTTAAACTTGTGATCAAGAGATGGACGTGTTTTGAACTGAAAAAGAATAAACGGATGTGATTTCTTTTCATTAGGAATAGAAACCAATGAAAATGGCACTTGAAAATGAGCTTTGTTGCCATACCGTAAAAAGTTAACGTGTGTCAAATCATTCTTCGTATGTTAATCATCCAGAGTCTGTTTCAGAAAAATTTAGTAATTTTTCTCTATAAAAATATATTAGTTACTTCTGCCTTCTACTAACAGTCAACAACCAAAAACGCCTGTGGAGCTGGATTACAGTGTGTGACCATATTGGTATGCTTTGTGCTTTGACAGAAAAAGATAATTATTAGAAAAAGTAATACAGCTGCATTAAACATAAAGTAAAGTTGAGGATGTTATAGAAAGACAGGACATGGGTGGAAATGAAGGAGATTGCGAAATTTTTATAATGCCTTAGCGTAGAGTAACAGAGATTGCAAGTAACCTGATTTTACACGCTTGTTGAGTTTTTTTGTATTTCTCCGGTAAGGGTGGTCTTATCACAGCAGGGTTCTCTTTATCACCTGACACATTCATTCTAAAATACAGGTTGACGTAGCTTCATAAATATAAGCACGTATTGTTCTAAAGGATTTTCTAAATTATTAAGAGACTTATGCCGTATTACTAAAAATTAAATTTGGTATCTACTTTTCAGATGCACAGGAAAAATTCTGGTAATGTAACATATTTTAATTAACATTTTGTGTGTAGACATTTTCACTTATTGCAAGGCAACCCTTGAATTCTGTTTGTTTCAAAGATACCATGATGTACATTACTGCCAATATGTGTATGCAAATATTTATGGAAATCGAAATACTTATTCTAGTTCTTCTGAAGAAAGGGAAGTACAAAATGTTCTTTACATGCTTAGCTAATTTCATACCAGCTACAAGCAGTTTGACACATTTGTGTCTTTATTCATAGTTATATTGTGTACTAAAGAAATGTTCTACACTAGAGAAATGTTTGTTTCTAAAACAAATGTTTGTTTTAAAGCTATTTTTGTATAAGTGTATGCCAAAGAACATACCTGAACCTAGCTTCAAAATCTGAAAAATAATGAGTAATATAATTTGGTATTCTATTAATGAAGCTACTAGAAAAAAAGCAGCTTTTCTGAATTGAATTTTTGGGTGCATTAACATTTTGTTGAATTCCTTAACTTTTCCTTAGTCATAGTCAAATGAATATTGTATCAATCTGTTTCTCCAGGAATGAGAGATCATGATTTGATACGTGGAACTACTGAGTATATTAAGGTGAATTGGAGGTACAGTGGCATGATATTAAAACTTGGGTTGCTCTGTGTCTTGAGAAGTAAGTACGTTTGTGAGATGAATAAATTTTGCTTAAATGCATCAATACAGTAATACAATATTTTACATGATGAATACACCTTATTTCCTTAAGTGAGCGGGGTATTGTGGCTATCTGGAAGTGGTGTTGGAAGGCTCAAGGTCACGGAAATGCTAAAATCAAGATGCATTATGATGAAATATTGTAGCACCCTTCCCCTCGGATAGCCATTTCTTTTGAATTTCCATAATACATATTATTTTTTTATATGTTGGGAGACAAATCTTATGCTTCTAGAACGGAACAGGGAAAGATAAGTGAAGAGAAGTAGGAAAGTATTCAGTCATTTAGTATCAGTATAACTAGCTATACCTTACATGTTTGGCAATCTTGGCTTCGAATTTAAATTCAAATATGGGCAATTTCCATGTAATACACTTTCATGAAAAACATTTTTTTAAGCTTTACTGACATATTTCTCAGACTTTGTATTTTGCTTAATGGTTTTTTGGAACTTTTAAATTACCCCAGCTTACTTAATGAGTACTGAAATTTTAATAAGTCGTAGGTCTTTACACTAAAGACAAAGGGACCTTTTCCCCTTTTCTTTTTACTAAAGAGGGAGTTGCCAGGAAATAAAATTCTTTTTTTTCCCTATGTCTGCTTAACCAATAAAAATCATGTGAGGAAGATCTAGAATGGAGATAAAAATGATATGGACACCTAAATGTTGTTCATTCTTTTTAAAGATGAAGAATTTCTTGTCTTGTTTGTTTTTTATTGGATGCTCAGTTCCCTAAAGTTTATTTTCCCCAAGCATGGTGTCCTTATCCCACACTAAGTCTCTCTTCAAAGGCTATCAGCCCTCCCTATTTCCCTGCTTGATTTGCAGAACAGTAGGTGCTAAATAAATGCTTGTTAGTGACTATTATTATTCTGAATAAGTACATGCAAAATTTTTTTAGACCAGAAAAAAATTATAGACCCAAATCTACAAATATAATAACTCAGTCTGATTTTCTAATGAAATCTCAATATAGTTTGATTTGAATGTTAATTTATTTTGTTCCTATAATGAAAACTTCAAACATTTTATGAAGTGAGTAAGATCCCTAAGATGAATCACATATCAATTGATCTGTGCTTAATTTATGGAATCAAAAGTGCCTTTTTTTTTTGGCAGTCTTTATTAAAGAATATGGTGCCAGAAAAAACAACTCATAGTATTATATCAAAGAGGGAAATGTTACATGTGATGAATTGGTGACTCAGCCTGTCTTTGCCTCTTATTACTGGCCCCCACCAACAGGATTCAAACTTTTTTCTGCTTAATTTTCAAGAAAATCCTTATTTTTCAGAGTATTTCAGATGTGGTAAAAACATTTATTCATTTAATGGTTAATAACTAAAACATAAACTAGCATTAAGGTGTTCAGAATTATAATTATCTCTGTTACTGAGTGTTGTATAACCCTAATATGACATTCAGCCACCTAGCTTTTTATCTCATTCATTGGGTATTATAGGAATAAGCAGGAACACATCCAGTTGTTCTTAAGTGGAAGTGTTTTACTCAATGTAACGTCGCTTATTTTAAAGAAAGTGTAGTAATGATACGTCAGTGATTTAAATGCAGTGCCATAATATTTGGTACAAAATTAAACCATATATTCAAAATTGAACATTGGGCTTGGGGATTTTATGTGGAATGAATGTAAATGTTCTGGTTTCTCTGCTGTATCATTTTAACGAGTAAGTAGTAAAACCTGGTGGAACTCGGCTATTCCTCGGGAGAAGCAGCACTTGGATGATACAGACATTTACCACTGGGAGTTTCGTCAGATGGTACACAGCAAAATGTCTTCTTACATTGTGTGTGTCAAACACACGTGCAAATTTGAGCATGCACACAAACTTGATAACAGAAACCAAATAATTTCTTAATCAGGTAGAAATGTGGGGAAAAGCGTAAAGAGAATGGTGACAGCCAAGCCAACAAGCTAAACGTGTATCTCACATATTTGAATTCCTTAATTTTGCTTAATGCATCTAGTCTCCATAACATAGTTATATGAGTATTTAAAATTTTCAAACAAACTTTGGAAAATAAGTGTGTCAAAGATGGTGAGAGAGAAAAAGGGGGCAAAAATCAACATCTAGACCTCCTAGAGGAGAAAATGTTCAGTCTAAAACTGAACATTGTCATTCTCCATACATTGTCTTTTAGCTAATTCTTAAATGGATGCATTTACCATTTTAGAGGATGGAAAACAGTCTTCTGGATGACAGATATGAAAACCTGGATTCTAAAAGAGAGATTAGATGCTTATATCAACAGCTAACTTACTTATAAAAACACACAAAATCAATGTCTGGTGGATGATTGCCTACAATGGCTGTAACATCTGTATTCTGAAATTAGGCTAAATTTTAATCTGGTGTTTGTGGGAAATTGCTGAGGCTCACGAAGGGCTAAAATACTAACTAAGCGATCGTATTTCCTTAGTGACCCGAGAGCACCATTCTCTGCACTTGATATTAGGAAAGGTTAGGGAGTATAATATCTGGTTCCTGCTCTCCAGCTGCCAGGGAAGACAGAATAGACACAATTCAAGACATAAGCAAAGAATATTTACAAAACAGTACACCCAGGAAGGCAGCATACCAACCAAGGGTCTGAGTGACAGGAAGGCACTCAGATCTATATGTGGGATTAAAAACAGTGCCTGCCATGTGTACTGTGAGAAAAAGTAAAGTGCTAATAAAAGTTCCAGTAAACCTGGGAATTTTAGAAAGAATTGGGCTTTAGATGAATGAATGAAAATTTCTTGAAATGATAATCACCATTGTTTTGTATATTTTCTGCTCTATAATCCTTTTATGACTACTTAGAACTTTAAAGAATATCACCTTTTTGTACTTTGTTAACTCCTTCTCCTCAAAGTTTCATATACAATTACCTTATTTTACATTATTATTTTTCCAGTTTTATGCTTATAAATGTGCTATTAAACCCACCTATTAGGGTTGTGACAGGCTGAGAACATAATCCTTAAATGATGACATCATGGTTATATAGAAGTATTAACATTTATTGTTTAAACATTTGAAGTGATGTTTATTTCTCCTAATTTATTAGCCTTCTTTGGAGTTTTGTTATATTGCTAATTACATCTTTGTGTGCCTGCAACCTACATCTTGATAATGTGTCTATTGTGAGCTAGCATTTCTTCAGAAAATAACAGATTTTTTTATTATTCCTGATCTTTCATGGTTATAGCTTTTTATTCTCTTTATTTGGTCATTATCTAGCTTTAATTCTTTTAAAATAAGCTGTTTACTCTGCAATGGAGCTAAGTCCTTCAGGAGTCATATTATCCTCTGGCCTCAGTGTGAGACACAGAACCTATCCCTCTGGCTACCCATTGAACAACAAGTGCTATTGGGCTGCTGGGTCCAGAAAAAGAGCAATTTCAGGGAAGGTTTTCGTGCAACAAAACTAGATCATTTCATTGATACGATAAATAATTTTTACTGATCTTGAAGGAAAAATGCGTCATCTTCCCAGCTGTGCAAGTGGGTGGGCCTTCTTTACATGATACTAGTTTTGTTTTTTATAAGTTGAAAAATTTACTAATAAGAATGGGCAGAATTAGATGGATACATCATAGAATTCTGTGCTTTTTCTGAACTTGAGTTTCTTGGGGCGGGGAATCAAAGTTGCCGAAAAAGAATTTTAGATTATAAACTTACATTTCTATTATACTTAAGCCCCTCAAATGACACTATACTATTTCCCGTTTAACACTTTTTAAACATGATGATTTTGAGACTTATAATTGGGAGTGTGTTTGTGCTGGAAAACCGCTTAAACCCTTCCTCACCTGTAGAATAGCAATGAAATATTTTCGCAGTTTGAAATAAAGTCTCAGATAAAATATTTGGTTACAAGGAAAAGTAAATCATATCAGAAATTTGTAACACCACCAACTTTACCCTTGTCTTCTCAACAATAACTGGGATTCATCCCCAAACAGGTTTTTGACAAATGCAGACATTTACAGAAAGAAAAATTTGCCAGTTTTCATTTTCAGGTCATTAACTGAAATACTCCCCAAACCCTCTCTGCTTCCTACAGAGCACAGCTTTGATTAATTGCATTGCTTTAAAAATGGAAGCCTTAAGAAAAAAAATTCCTAATCTCAGTTCTTAGGTTTTATTCTACATGATTATTTGCATACCTTTATTAACAACAACAACACAGAAAGAACTGGCTAGCAGAGAAACTTCTGTAGCTGAAATTGTATAGCTGGGCAAGTGATATTTTTTAGAGCTCTATGTGATTTGTTCTGTGATTGGGTATACCTTATCTTACAAGCGAATTGTGTTTCCAAC
The DNA here is from genome assembly GCF_000442215.2 of Lipotes vexillifer. NCBI lineage: Eukaryota > Metazoa > Chordata > Mammalia > Artiodactyla > Lipotidae > Lipotes > Lipotes vexillifer. The sequence goes on from NW_006782084.1 coordinate 141,125, forward strand.
AGGTTTTGTTCCAGAAAGTTCACTTATCAATTATTTAGAACTTGAAACTCATCTAGTATATTTCATATATAAATTGTTATCTTTAATGATAGGGTCCCCAGCCAACCCATAAGAGCTTGTGAAAGTAACCCAGTTTATGATTCACATACACTTGTTCTGTACTGGTCCTACCGTAGAACCAAATCATCACACGGGGACAATGTCTCTTGGAGGAGGGGGGTGAGTATTCAGAGTTGGAATTCGGGGAACCCATCTTGGCCCCCTTTAGGGGAGTGAGGAGTTTTCCCTAACTCACCTGAGGGCCAGTGGGAAGATGAGTTCCCTTAGTTCCTCAGAAGGGGCTTTGAGCTTCTAGGACTGGGGACCGGGTGTCAAGAAGAGATGGGAGGTGTGGCTTGTGGAGTCACGTGGGTCAGGGATTTGCGAAGCAGGGAGTTGTGGGTTCAGGAGCTTCTAGCTGAGTTAAGGCCCTGGGAGACGTCCTCGCTGCTCGCTCCTGAGACTAGCTCCCCCGCTTACTTGTTTTCTTTCCCTGTGTTGGCCTCACTGATAATCTCTTGTTCCCTTTCCTCCTAGCCCACCCTCAATTTTCATAAAGCAGTCCCCGGCTTTCTAAAAAGTAGGGCTTTTCATCCCTAGCTCATCACTGACTAGATTACTACAGCCTCACAAGCTTTCCTTCTCTTCTCTAGCACAGAATCAAGCAAACAGCTCTTGAGACTGGTAACAAGAAGGATATCAAAAGACAAAGAAAACAGTGTCCAATACCATCACTTCTCTTATTTTCACCGAGTCCTGGTCCAACAATGGTTCATAACTCTTAGGGGAACCTCAAACCTTGAGAATCTGATGATGGCACATTCCCATTAACCTCAGATTTTTACTGAGACTCAGCCTGTAGAGCACAGGTTAAGAATCCTACCCTGAAAGGAGGGCAAAGATGGAACCAGTCTATGCTTTAGAACACGGCTCAGACCATAGATCCCTTGGTATTTTGTTTCTGGATTGCGGCTTGACTCTGGGGTGAAGAGCTAGACAAAGCCCAAGGGCCTGCAAAGTAGGAATGGCAAGGGTCCAGGGGGTTGGGCAATCTCAAGAGTGTGCTTCCTCTTTCCTGTCTCCTTTTCCCCCACTCCTTCCTTCCCCTTTCTCCTCCATTCCT